>NC_090733.1:14608371-14633371 GCF_036898095.1 Palaemon carinicauda | reverse complement strand
GGACAACACCACTTGGTGAATGAGAGTTTCGTTACCCCGGCTTTCCCAATAGCACTCCATATCACCGGAAGCTTCTCCTTAATCACTTTGTGAGCCTAGAAGGCTTGAGATGTCTCAGAGTGATAGACGAGTAGGGGCTTTTTCTTACAATTCCCATTGGAGTTTCCACAGAGTGCAAGGGCAAGCCTGTCTTTCATAGGCTTATGCCCGGGTAGCATCTGTTTTTCTGCAGTTATATACGTTCGACGAGGTAATGCCTTCCAAAAAGACAGGTTTCGTTAAATTCAAGATTTGCTAAGAACAGTAGCCCTCCTGGAGAGTCACCTCGTTGAAACTTCACGGGTGCCTGCTTTGAAATATGAAAAACACGTATAAATGTGCAAAATGTATCATTAATCGAATGCCAAATCACAAACCTACCAATTAGCAACGATGGTGAAAAAACCTGAATTCGACTAGTATATGTACAAAAGAATTGTCATTGACTTTTATATTTTCTTCGTGGCTGAGCGGTATGGTCAATGTCACACAAGTATCCTGGACCAGGGTTTGAAGCCCGGTCGGACAGATACTATAGTCCTTGAGTGATTTCGCCTAGGGCTCTGATCCCGAGGTTGCTAAGAGAATCCAGACTTTAATGTGTGGATAAATATGGCTTATTTCAAATAGGAAAAACAGAGTTATATATGCAAAATTTATCATATATATATATTTATATATATATATATATATATATATATATATATATATATATATATATATATGTGTGTGTATATATACATTATGCATATATATGTATATATATATATATATATATATATATATATGTGTGTGTGTATATATATATATATATATATATATATATATATATATATATATATATATATGTATATATATATATATATATATATATATATATATATATTTATATATATATATATATATATATATATATATATATATATACATATATATATATATATGTATATATATATATATATGTATATATATATATATATATATATATATATATATATATATATATATATATATATACAGGTATACAAACACACACACACACACACACATATATATATATATATATATATATATATATATATATATACATATATAAATATAAATATATAAATATATATATATATATATATATATATATATATATATATATATATATATATATATATAGGTATACACACACACACACACACACACATATATATATATATATATATATATATATATATATATATATATATATATATATATATATATATAGGGTTTGATGGCTGTTATATAAATTACATTCATACCGTATTTCGAAATGATACTTACAGAAAAGGCATATTAATCATTTTTCAGTATCCGTGGGAAGCCGATTTTCAACGGTGTCGTAAATTACACGTAGACTACTTCACATAGCTAAATGAAATTTCCATTGATTTTTGGGATGGATAGTCACTTTGTCTAAATAAACTTTTATGTTTATGTGTGACATAAAAAAAGTCACAGCAGACATTAATTCCGGAGATGGGTTGAATGGTTCTTTTTGTCCGTGGAGTTAAGAAATTGATTCATTCAAATAACTTATTGGAAAGAAACATCATAGAGTCCAGTTTCATAAAAGAAACCTTTGAAAACAACTTAAATATTGGACATGGAATGTATAATCTCGGCGCCTTTATATGTAAAGTGATTTGTAAGCTATATATATATATATATATATATATATATATATATATATATATATATATATATATATATATATATATATATATATGTATATATATATATATATATATATATATATATATATATATATATATATATATATATATATACATAAATAACCACTTAATGTAGGTCTGAATGTATTGTGAATAATTAACGTCACTGTGAAATTAATATTTAGACCTAAGCTACCATTCACTGAAGGGTACAATTATTTCATATATTATGCATAAGTACGTTGACACCATATAGTGTTATGCTATATATAAGTACTGATATATATGAAATTGTATGTTTATGGTAATAAGGTTATACTGAATGTGTATAAATATATATATATATATATATATATATATATATATATATATATATATATATATATATATATATATATATATATATATGTATATATATATATATATATATATATATATATATATATATATATATATATATATATATATATGTATATAAATATATATATATACATGTTAATCATGTGTAAAAACATTTATATGTAAGTCTATGTATGTGTCTGTATATATATACCAGTATTTGTACACGTATGTCTATGTCTATGTATATATTATGCATATGTGTATATGAATGCCTGTCGGTGTATGCTTTCGTATGTATGTTTTTGTATATATTTATATATAGATTTATGTTATATATGCATTTAGTTTTGCTTATGTATTTATATTGATAAGTCTACCGTTATTGATATAAAGAAATTGAATTGAAAGTCAAAACAAGAATTTACCGGTCACCAAAAATTACCCTTTCTGGCAAGTGTCTAATGAGGTTTGATCTCCACCCAGTAAACACCTGATAACAGCTCAGGTAGGTGGTATAGGAGCGTCATTGTTCTGTAAGCCTCTATATATATGTTTGTACGATTACTGTCCCTATAAAATGTGAAGAAACCTCTCTCAATAAATCAGTCTTCTGAAGAACTATCACAAAACTAGTTAGGACTTAATCTTATATTTCATATTTTTTCCCTGTAGTTCTTCTGTATATATATATATATATATATATATATATATATATATATATATATATATATATATATATATATATATATATATATATATATATATATATATATATATTACACATATATACATATATATGCATTTGCAATATATATATATATATATATATATATATATATATATATATATATATACATATATGTATATATATATATATATATATATATATATATATATATATATATATATAAATAACTAATCCCTTAAAATTTCATTTAAATATATTTATTGTTATAGGAGTTATTGACCCCACCGCCGAATAGCCCTCCCACCATTTCGAAGAACATGTTTGCAGAGACTTTTATATGGTAAGTATCGACACAAAAATTTGTATGCATATACTTCACATAATACCTATTAAAAATGTGTAAACTATTTGGATATCTGAAAAATCACTGATATTTTTAGCTAAAAATCGTCACTTACGAACATAAAATGACAACCAGGGCATGCCTATATCGGATATGAACATGAAAATTGACCAATTGACCTGCTTGAAATTTAATTTGAATATATTTATTGGTATGGGAGTTACTGACCACGCCGCAGGAAATATTAGCTGCTACTCGACTATGGGTATGCTTATAACAAACACGGACATGAAAATTGGAAGATAAAGGCTTATATATATATATATATATATATATATATATATATATATATATATATATATATATATATGTATATATATATATATATATATATATATATATATATATATATATATATATATATATATATATATATATATATATATATATACATATATATATGTATATATATATATATATATATATATATATATATATATATATATATATATATATATATATACCTAAATAATTCACGAAAATTTCACTTGAATATATTTATTGGTATAGAAGTTATCGACCCCTCCGCCGAAATCATCAGCTATCCCTCCCCCCCCCCCCCCCCCCCCAAACACACACCCGGCGATAATGATAAAATAGAATGACTGAGCTATGGGTTGAGGGACCTTCGTTCGCGACAATAAATAACTTCTGATTGTATAAAAATTCGGTATATTGAGGTAACTCATGTATATTATCTATATCTTGAGGAAATCATCATATATCATTATAAAACAACCCTCGTTCATGCGGTGGCCGATGTGGTAACGACCCTGACTGGTGAACTCCAGACTGGGTTTGAGTCAACCTCAAACTCGTTAGTTCACTTGGTCACTTCACCTTAAACCATTCTTGTGAGGTAAGGATTGGGGGGTTTGGGGAAGCCTATAGGTCTATCTGCTGAGTTACTCGCAGCCATTGCCTGTCCCTCTTTGGTTCCAGATTGGATGGAGAGGGGCTTGGGCGCTGATCATATAGCATATATGGTCAGTCTCTAGAGCATTGTCCTGCTTGATAGGGAAATGTCACTGCCCCTAGCCTCTGCCATTCATGAGTGGACTTTAAAGCTTTAAAACCTTTAATAGCCAATCAGTCTGGCAATTCTTCATTTATTTAAATTCTAGAATAATGTTAAGTATAGCGATTTGTAGACGTTATTACCATATCCTTTGAAATAAGAAACAATCAAAGAGTGGCCTTAAATTACAGTTTCGTTTCATTCCATTTTCTTGTTAGTGGTAATACAATGAATGAATGATTTGAAGTTTTCTGGCATCCTGGTATCAAAGGTCATTGACGCCAATATCGTTTATTATAAATAAAGATTATAAGAATATTCAATAAAAACCAGAAAAGTAAATTTGTTACCAAAGTCAAAAACCATTAAGAAGACCTGCTTTTGATAGAAATTTAGATATACCACTAGCATTGCACGACACATCATGTCCAAGGATCAACTTGCCATCCTCAAGCTACTCTTGCTACCACTACAACTACATTTAATAGTAACAAACACAACAGCAGTAGGAATATAAGTAAATAGCAACAATAAAAACTATCAAAATAATTAACAATGATAATAAGAATGAGTAGAAATAATTACAAAACTACTACTATTACTACTACTACTACTACTACTACTACTACTACTAATAATAATAATAATAATAATACATATATGGCTACCACTATTATTGTGGTTATCGGTCAAAATTTCATTGCGTAATATTTCATGTAAATCATCACAGTGTATATAGAAACATCCAAAATAGCCATTACAACAGATGATTATAGAATATAAGTCATTTAACGTGGTGCTGTGTTTTTTAAACAAGTATTGTACAACAATTTTGAAACTTGAACGGTAAATAAAACTAGATTTTCCCTTGTATTGTTTGTACGATTTTGTTTTATATATTCAATGGAGATAACGAGGAAAACAATTCTATCCGAACGTTGGACATTTACCCATTTGATTGCTCCCGTCACTCTGATGGTTTTTCTGTGTGTAAATTATGGATATTGATATACAAATATATTTGCCATAATAAATATGCATGAAAATTAGCGTGAAATTAAGATATCCCATATATTTTCGGGTTTATTTCATCTTAGCACATAAATGATAGACTATGTTCTTATTAGATCGTAACCTTATATTAACCTTCTAACTCCTCCACAAAAGCACACACTCACGCAAAGGTATATGTTAAACATCTACATGTTAATCACAAATGCCTACCGCACACACACATGCATTCAAACTCATGTACATAGGTATTTGTTATAAATTAAACTAGAAAAGTACTCTTGAGATTTCAGATCACCACGGCCGCATATTTCTCGAAACCAGCTTGTCTTCCCCAAAAATCAACTAAGATCGTAGACGTATTTGAAGTCTGAGACCATCATGTGTGAACTTGTGGTTAAGGTTATGGTTAATTTGCTTAACCTTTTGATTGAGTTTGACTTTGTCATTTTGAATCACTTCCACGTCCTAATATAACAAATAATCACTGAGAGTTTCACTACTCTGTGAGTTAAATTGTGGCTAGGAAGCTATTCACAAACAAACAAACAGACAAAAGGAAAAATGACAAACGGACAAATAGACAAAAGAGCCGAACACCTACCTCCTACCAACTTCGGTGACGGAGATAGTAACAGTATTGGATTTTCTGTAATTAAAACATATGTTTGACATACAAATTGTCTTGATTGTCTTGAACAAGTGGAAATAATCAAATTTATCGTCAGCTCTAGCTTTTCATTATACTGTAAGTTTGGCGATCCAAAATGAGCATCATAATAAACTTCGAAAAAATCTGTGGAATTCTAATTCTTATAATTGTCGTTTTTACCAATTATTTCGTTTTGATTTATTTGTAAGATATTATAAATGAATAGTAATAAAATAAGAAAAACTAAATAACTCCTACTTCAGAATGATTAAAGACTTTTCATGAGTTGAATCAATGGGAATTTTAAGCATTAGGAGAAAATACTGGATATGGATGGATGTAGGGTAAACTGACTACTGCAATCAAGGACTTTATTCATATTAATCATCGGAGGTAATCTATCTTATCACTGAGCAGACAAAATGATTCTAAAGGTTACTGATTAAAAGATCAGCTGAAGAGACGATATATGCAGAGGCATTATGAAATTAAATAGTTAACTTTTCCTAAAACCTGTATAACAATTCCGTGTATTGAGATAACTAATGTATATTATCTATAGCTTGAGGAAATCATCATACTCGTATATCATTATAAAACTACCCTCGTTTATACTCTCTGACCATAGGGTTGTGATGGCCGATGTGGTAACGACCCTGACTGGTGAACACCAGACTGGGTTCGAGTCCCATTCAAACTCGTCAGTTTGCTAGGTCACTGCAACCTAACCATCCTTGTGAGCTAAGGATTGGGGGTTTGGGGAAGCCTATAGGTCTATCTGCTGAGTCATCAGCAGTCATTGCCTGGTCCTCCTTGGTTCCAGCTTGGATGGAGAGAGGCTTGGGCGCTGATCATATGTATATATGGTCAGTCTCTAGAGCATTGTCCTGCTTGATAGGGAAATGTCACTGTCCCTTGCCTCTGCCATTCTTTAAAACCTCTATTGGCCAGTCAGTCTGGCAATTCTTCATTTATATAATTTCTCAAATCATCTTATTTTGCCAAATATTCAACACTCGCTCTCTTTCCATCCATTGACAGAGTAATTTATGGTTTGAATTGTTTGACAATGAAAAATATAGCATAGGTTTTCGTGCCCCCAATTATTCATTATTGTTTATAGTTTTTTTTTTTCTTTGAGCAGTTCTAAAATTTTAATGACATAAAAGAAATACAGTTTCATCTTTTAGTTAATTTTGTGTTTCTTATGGAGTCCGTCTGTGACAGTTAAAAGCTGTATATTAAGTTCAAAGATATTCAAAGCTCTGATGATATAGCTTATTTATATATCGAGTTATGATTTCTACAGCTTTTCTAAATCCTTATAATTTTAATCACATAAATTTAACACATATTTTTTTACGATTAAGAGACTCGTTATTGGTTCAAAAGTCAATCTTTTCTTCCATAAATATCATAAAGAAACGATAATTTATAATTCTATATAACTGGTAAATCATAAATCTATAAATAATAAGATTGAACTAAACACCCCAAGAAGAAAAACGGATCAACATTGTGTGGCTTTATAGTAATTTCCCTAATTTCTCATATTTCCTCCTAAGATAATAATTTCCTTTATTATAGCTAGAACAATTTTAATAAACAATGGACATGAAAAAAAAGATACTGTTTATACGGCTATTGTATTTCATAGCAAATACTTTTGAAAGAGACAATTGATATATGAGGAAATATTTTCTTTACCCCATATACTCAGTAAGATCTCAATACGACTTTGGGCCTCTCGGGATATAAATAACAGCAATTACCTCTCAAAACTTCCAGAACTATTGTGTTGGGATATTCTGAATCGTATCGTCCATTCAAATAAATATAAGACTTCTCTTTTTCGTTTTATTTTTCTCTTAATGATAATAATAATAATAATAATAATAATAATAATAATAATAATAATAATAATAATAAAAATAATAATAATGATAATTAATATATAATGATTTATAATTAATAATAATACCACTACATTTCCACTAAAATTTTCCTTGTTCTTTCTTCCCTTATAATCATAGGAAATAGATAATGGATCTCTCTCTCTCTCTCTCTCTCTCTCTCTCTCTCTCTCTCTCTCTCTCTCTCTCTCTCTCTCTTATTTCTCGTCATTTTCTTCGTAGCCAAAATATGTATGAAACCCTGCCATAAAAGAGCCATAAAATGACAATTCGATTAAAGCTGTAATTACAAATAAACAACACCAGGTGATAACAATGAAATAAGAGAATCTTATAGATATGCTGTGAAGATGGATGATACAATTAAATACCTATATTTCTTTAACCTTTCAATATAGTTGTAACTATTATATATTTTAATCTTTATTGCCCCTTTCTTTTATTCATTACTGTTATCAACCCCTCATTGTTATGCTTAGGTCAAGATTATTGACGAAAGCTGTTAAAAGCACACAAGCAATAGTCACCCTTATTTAGCTGTGTTGTTTGTTAAGTAAGTTAGTTATCGGGGAGCTCATAATTGATTTCATGACTACTTTACTTCAGTCACATTAGCGACCTAATTAAGTGTCTCAAACATCCTGCCCAGCTTGCAGTTGGAGAATTGGTAATGTTACTCCTCTATGTAAATGTGTTTGTGGTAGCTCAAGTCCCACTGATTACCGCCCAATTTCCATAACTCCCATATTATCTAAAGTTTTTGAACGTCTTCTGGCAAAACGTCTTAATAGGTTTGCTGAAGGTAATCATCTACTCCCTAGTTTGCAATTTGGTTTTCGTAAAGGCCTTGGAGCATGTGATGCCCTTCTTACAATCTCCAATGCTGTACAGAAATCCCTTGATTGTGGTCGGGAAGTTCGTATGATTGGCCTTGATTTTAGTGCTGCCTTTGACCGTGTTAATCATGAGGCCCTTGTTTTCAAACTGAAACAGTTGGGAGTGGGTGGGTTGTTTCTTAGCATTATTATTAATTTTTTAAGTAATAGATCTCAAAGAGTTGTTGTTGATGGGCACCATAGTGATTATAGGAACGTGATATCCGGTGTTCCACAGGGTAGTGTTCTTGGCCCATTACTTTTCATACTATATACACATGACATGTGGTTTGGCCTAGAAAACAAACTTGTTGCATATGCTGATGATGCTACTCTCTTTGCATCAATTCCATCCCCTGAATGTAGATCTGGGGTTGGTGAATCCCTTAATAGAGATTTAGCTAGAATTAGTGCATGGTGCAAATTATGGGGTATGAAGTTGAATCCTAACAAAACTCAAAGTATGATTGTAAGTAGATCAAGGACGGTGGCTCCTCAACATCCGGATCTCAGTATTGATAATGTTTCTTTAAATATGTATGACTCTTTCAAAATTTTAGGTGTGATTCTCGACAGTAAATTTACTTTTGAGAAACATATAAGGTCTCTGTCTTCTTCAATTGCACAAAAAATAGGCTTATTGAGAAAGTCTTTCAAGATTTTCGGTGATCAATCTATTCTGAAGAAGTGTTTTAATTCTTTCATTCTACCTTGTTTTGAGTATTGTTCTCCTGTTTGGTCTTCAGCTGCTGATTCTCATCTTAATTTGTTGGACAGAAACTTACGGTCTATTAAATTTCTTATTCCTGATCTAGATATTAATCTCTGGCACCGTCGTTTAATTAGTTCATTATGCATGTTGCATAAGATTTTTCATAACTCTGACCATCCTTTACATTCAGATCTCCCTGGACAATTCTATCCTGTTCGTAATACTAGGCAGGCAGTTAATTCTAATAGCCAGGCCTTCTCCATCACGAGGCTCAATACTACGCAGTACTCCAGAAGTTTTATTCCAGCTGTTACCAAGTTGTGGAATGATCTTCCTAATCGGGTGGTTGAATCAGTAGAACTTCAAAAGTTCAAAGTTGGAGCAAATGCTTTTTTGTTGACCAGGCGGACATGAGTCTTTTTATTGTTTATTTATGACATATTTGTTTTTGATGCTGTTAATAGTTTATATATGACATGTCTGTTTTGACGTTGTTACTGTTTTTAGAATGCTTTATTGTTAATTTGTTCTCTTCATTTATTTATTTCCTTATTTCCTTTCCTCACTGGGCTATTTTCCCTGTTGGAGCCCCTGGGCTTATAGCATCTTGCTTTTCCAACTAGGGTTGTAGCTTGGATAGTAATAATAATAATAATAATAATATCCTCTAACAATATCCACCACCAACCCCGAACCCCTTTTCCGTAATGCTATAATGGCACTCACATCCTTTGCCCAGTTGAGGTGATTTTGGTTTGTTTAAGCATGTGTAGAGGCTCAGTTCCACATCAAGCAGAAAAGCACACTACATCCTCACTGATATGTCCTCACTGCACCTTCACTAAAATCTCGTTCCCATGTAGTATGAAGACATCAGATCTTTCCTCTTGGAGCACTACTTGTTGTCACCAGCCATCCATGTAGTCAATATTCTTCAGCTCCTTCCAATAGAATTTGGGGATCAAAAGGTTTTGAGGGTCCCTTGAAAAATGACCAGTATTACTCTCATTCAGCCTGTTAGAGATGGTTTTCTACATAACGGGAATATACATTGTGACCTTGGGTATAATCTTGCGAGAAACTGCTCTACCCATCCTTCTTTGTGCCAACACTTTGCCCACGAAGGATAAACCACTTCGTCACAGTTAAGAACTCCATCGAAAACTCCAC
The DNA here is from genome assembly GCF_036898095.1 of Palaemon carinicauda. Taxonomy (NCBI): domain Eukaryota; kingdom Metazoa; phylum Arthropoda; class Malacostraca; order Decapoda; family Palaemonidae; genus Palaemon; species Palaemon carinicauda. Next base: position 14,622,842 of record NC_090733.1, on the reverse strand, counting down.
TCTTGATGAAGGGGACAACCCCTTAATGCACACTGAAGCTGAGGTTAATGTTGTAGGACAAAAGCGCCTACCTCGCAAAATGGCTGGACATTGACGAAACCTCCCTTCACTCATCGATAATGCCCCATACCCACACCCAAATCAACGCCCTTAACAGCCATTGGATGAAAATCTTCGGCATTAGTTGTGTTTCAACAATTCCAAATTTTTTTTGGTAGCTAAGGAATCGTCTATCAGGTGCCAATGGTGAAACTTATGGGATGTAGGCCATGACCGGTTATGGTGGATTCCCCAATAATTTACCTCTTTTTTTTGCGTGATTCAGGTTGTAATATGTACTTTCCTGTAGGTACTGGTGCCTGTCTCTCCCTTCTGCAAAGTTCTAAGACTGCTGATATCCACCTTGTGGCTACCTATAGATGTGCTCTCTCCATCTATGGAAATTATATGCTGACACTGTCTTTTTTAGCCCATCACTGCATGTAGAATTTATTTACCTCAAACATTACGCTGGCTCTCATCGAGGCTGATTTCCTTGCCTATTTCCAACTTATGGTTGATGTAGCAAATCATCGCTTAGTTACTCACACTTTCATCAACTGCTCCTTCTAACCTCACTCTCCACATCCGCAAGTCTGTGAATGTATATACTCATCTCATCACTTTATATCCTGCAGAACTCCCTCCATGCTTGGTATTTATTACTCATTTTTATCAAGTGTTTTTAGGTGAAGGGTGTAATCTTTTTATTGCAGCATTATGTACAAAGTATTTGAAGTTGGTAGTGGACATCATTGGAGGATACTACATAAGATATGGGCTGCAAGATAGTCAAGGTGTTTGAGACACTTCGCTAGTTCACTAATGTGACGTAAGTAAAGGAGTCCTGAAATCAATAATAAGGTCTCAAATAAGTAACTTCCTTTAGCAAACAATGCAGATAGGTATTTATAGGTACCCAAAGAGCAAAATAAGGAAATGACCTTGCCTTTCTAAGACTGCTGATGTACACCTGGTGGCTACCAATGAATAGGCTCTCTCAATCCATCGATAAGGTAATCTGACTCTGTTATTTGGGGACGTCAGTATCGGTAGAATTTCTATATGTCCAGTGTTACACTGCCTCTCGTTGTTTCAGATTTTCTTGTGTATTTCCAACTCATGGTTGACATCGCACATCGTTGCTTAGTCATTCATATCTTTATCAACTTCTTCCAACTACGCTCTCCACCTCAGCACGTTTGAGGATGTGTATACTCATCTCATGCTATATCCCAACGTTCCCTTTATGCTTGTTATTTATCAATAATATTAATCAAGTGTTTTAGGTGAAGGTTCTAGGTCTTATTGCAGCATTATGGACAAAGTATTCAGAGTTTGTGATGAACATCATTGGAGGATAATGTGTAAGTTACGGGCTGCGATGTGGGGTGGGTGTTTGAGACAATTTATTATTTCACTAATGTGACGTAGGTAAAGGAGTCATGAAATCAATGATGAGGTGTCCAATAGCTAGCATTATTTCGCAAACAATGTAGGAGTTTTTAGGCACCCAAAGAGCAAAATAAGGAACTGACCTTGCCATTCTAAGACTGCTGATGTCCACAATGTGGCTAACAATGAATATGCTCTCTCAATCAATGGATATGATATGCTGACACTGTTAGTTGGGGACCCTCAGTATCGGTAGCATTTTTTCATCTCCAACGTTGCACTGCCTCTCGTCGTTGCAGTTTTTCTTGTCTATTTCCAACTCATGGTTGACATTGCACATCGTTGCTAAGTCATTCATGCTTTTATAACCTGATCCTTCCAAACTCGCTCTCCACATCAGCACGACCAATGGATGTGTATGCTCACCTCATCAATTTATATCCCACAAACTCTGCCATACTGCCAGGTTCCTTTCTATCTTGGTATTTATAACTACTATTTATCAAGTCAACAGGGTCGAAAGCATTTGCAACATTTATATATATTTTTTTTTCAGGACCGTTTGGAAAATGGTAAGTAAGTATTTTCCAAAATGGAAGAAATTTGCCTTTGGCAATAGCTCTCAATTCCATGGCAGTCACCCCTGTACATTGTCCTGAAGAAGGGTGCATCCCTATACCATAGAGGGGATTACTGTTTATCTTAATATGCAGATGGCATCAGAACACTATCACCATCCACAATATCGCTGACATCACCCCAAACCTTCACCATATTAGAAAACTGTCAACTCTTCTCCTCCTGGAGGGTCACTATCCAGTACTAATGATCTAAGACACCGGTTTCCAATTACTTTTGTTCATTACCCCACTTTTTCCCAAAATCCTGGCTAGCAGGAAGTTTGTTACCCCCACACCATATCTATTATTTTGAACATGAATAATGGCAAACAAACTTTCATTCAGTTGAATAGATGGACAGAATACATAATTAAAATAATGTTCATCAGGGTAAAAATGACAAATAAATAAATAAATACTTCTGCTGTAAATTAATAGAATAATTTCATGTAAATAATTACACCAGTTGAAAATAAGGTGGAGAAATATATATACAGTTTATACTTGAAAAAAATCATATGTATTTTAAAAAATGACAACTTAGGTTTAAGATAATTACAGTAATACAAAGTGATAGATTTGTAAGGGCACATCTAATGTCATTCTCCGTGTTCAATCTATTTCTCTCCTTGCTTCGGATGGTCATAAGAGCTAAAAAGCCTATCTCACACATGCAAGTCGAATCAAGCGGTAAAAGCATTTTTTTTGTTTTTTTTTTTTTGCTTCTAAAGTTGCTAGAGGGAGCTAATCCAAAATAAAGATAATTTCATGGAGTTAAATTCTATTTGTATGAGTTTGCTTGCTTTTATTTCAAGTATTTCTTTTGCGAGTCCATTTGGTTTATCTGGCAGATGTTCAGTGTTACATGTGAATGGATTCTGAATAGAAGCATACTTGAGTGGGCTAATTTCAGAGGAATATTATTCCATCCTCAGACACAAGCTATTTAAACGAGCACTCATTAGACTCCGCATATCAATCAAGGGTACAAAATCTGTTTCTTCCAAAAACTCTCCTAGCATAGGAAATGCATCTACGAAATGTTTGTATTTTTTCATTCAGTGAGAAAACGTTTTCCTCTGCTCCTTGCAGTGGTGTTCAGGGCATTTATATGCAAAAATATGTTCACGAAATAGCACAGAATAGAAATCCATTTTGGATCTCTCAGTTTCAGAGCTAATTTGTGGCTCTTATCGTCCAAAGACATTTCATCCTCAGTTTTGAGTTGAAATACCCGTTCGAGAACAATAGCCCCACACAAAGAACAAAAGTCTCGAGTTTAAAGCACTTGACTTAGTGTGATTAACTATTTTCATGACGTCACATATTACCACCTCCAAATCAGGTTGCAAAGACTTTACTACCAGTTTTTGACGATGAATAAGACAGTGAGTTGCAGTAACTGAAGGATTTTCTCTTTTCACATGAGCCAAAAATCCTGAGTTAACACCTAGCATAGATGGCACTCCATCTGTTGTGACTCCAATTGCAGTTTTTCCAATCTAGTTACACATTTGGTTCATTGAGAAATACAACAACTTTTCTGAATACTACTACACCGTTTTTAGTCATTTCGAGTGGACTGCACATATGTAGATCCTCTTCAATTTCCCTTTCTCCTGTATACCGGATGTACTGCATATTAATTGTGCACACTAGGAACATCCAATTGAATGGCGAAGATACCAGTGTGATATCATTTGACAGTATCTATCCTACGCTTAATTATGTTGTTAGATAGTGGTACCATTTTCAGTCTGTCAGCTTAGTTAGGTCCACACATAACACATTTCAGCCATGATCACTGCAATCTCCCACCTCCTACGCTAATAATCAAATTTTTAATCTTTTTAATAATAATACACGCACATATGTATATATATATATATATATATATATATATATATATATATATATATATATATATATATATATATATATATATATATATATATATATATATATATATATTGTTAGTAATGGCAGTCATTTCGCCATCTTTTTCAAATAACAAAAGACCCCGCCAGCAAGCATGAGTCAAAATGCCACGAGTTTTGGGACCCTACCCAGAGTTTCACCCCCCTCCAACCATCCTATACCAGTCTACTCCCCCTGAGATCTCAATTTCAGCTACCTTCTACGAGTCACGTGACAACATCGAGGTCCCAGGCGAAGGAGGGAAGCGAGCTATGAAGGATGTGGGGACACGTGATCAAGCCTGACCAATAGGACAGCGGTCAGGCCAATCCCCCCTCCCCCAATTGGGGGTCAAGTGGGGTTGATCTACCCAGGGAAAACTGAAGATTTTTCTTCTGATCTCAACCTCCATGAGGATAACATCTCCTCTTTTTCTTCACTCAACGTCCTGGAGGGAACCACCAGCGCTCTTCACCCTCAAGACATCAGGGAGGCAGGACCTCTGTTTACATATCTTTCCAGAAGGGAAGGAACCAGAGTCCTTTTTACTAAGGTAAGGTGTCTGATTTGAGATTCTCAATATTCTTACCCAACCTCCCATCCCTTCCTTATCACATCCCATTTTTCCTTATCCTCTAAAGAAATCCTAACCACTGAACCTTGTATCCTATCCCCTATACCCAGACCACGTGGGCTGTTTAGTCCTAGTTTTAATCAATTCACCTTGTGACAGTGTTGATTCATATGTGTAACGTTTAAATCCCTAAGCTTTGCATTTTCATTTAATTTGCTTAAAGGTTTTAACCACACGACTTCATCGTGTTCCCAGCCGGTAGAAGTAAGTGTGCTGTTAATAATTCAATTTATTTTCCCTTCCAGGGAACGTTGATTGCTGTGCTGGGGTTTCATTCACGGCCCATCAAACTCCACCCAAAGCTCCTCGTGGCTTAAATTAAAGTAGTTACCTGTTGTGCTCCCCTTTCTTTTTATTTATTTTTATTTAAATGTTATTGTAAATACATATATTTGTCAGTATTCCTTGTATTATTGCTGACTGGCGACCTACCATTGTTATTTGTTTTGTTATGGCCCTTGAGTCCCTTAAGTAAGGCCGGACTCGAACCAGTGGCCCGTAACAATATATATATATATATATATATATATATATATATATATATATATATATATATATATATATATATATATATATATATATATATATATATATATATATGTATATATATATATATATATATATATATATATATATATATATATATATATATATATATTTATATATATATACATACATACATGCATATTTATATATATATATATATATATATATATATATATATATATATATATATATATATATATATATATATATATATATATATTTATATATATACATACATACATGCATATATATATATATTTATATATATATATATATATATATATATATATATATATATATATATATATATATATATATATATATATATATATATATATATATATATATATGGCATGCGGAGCTTTTGGTAAACAAAATTACGTTATGAATAGTAGATTGTCATTTCCTCTACAAAGAGTAGTATCTAATCATTAGGTTTTAGTAGTTTTTAAATTATGCATCAGAAACTTAGGTCATTATTAAAACCTTAGATAGGAAATAATATAGTTACAACTTAGAGAGTTATGGAAAGAATAATTAGAAGAATAACACTGAAAGACAAGAAAAGAGCAACATAGTTATGAGATAAAATATAGTAAAGCATATTCAAACAACATGTAAGAAAAAAGTAATGGACATTGAAGGACATATAATGAGAAGGATAGACAATAGATGGGCATTAAGAATAACAGATGCCCTTAGAGATTGTAAAGGAAGCAGAATAAGGAAGAGAAGACGATGGATTGAGGAATAAACAAAGTTTGGCGGTGTGAAATGACATGTAAACACCATAAACAGACGCAAGGGAAGGGTAAGTCTGAAAAAAAAAAATTTCTGCTCAGGACTAGTAACAGCTGATGATGATGTTGATAATGGTTATGATACAAACACACATATAAATAAAAGGGTCCTTGAATGCACTTAATTTCACTTTTGCAAAGTAACCCAAAAACCTCAGGTACCAATATCTGGTTGCAGTTTAACAAAAGAACACCATAGATATTATTTATGGTCGTTGCATGAAGAGACACAACAGGAGGAGATAAAGGATTTTTTTCGGTATGAAGTTGAACTCTTCTGTTCTACAGTATTTGCAACTTTAAGTAGGTTTATATTTTTTTTTGACTTGGTTGGAAAATTAATTATTAGTTTCAATATAGGTTTTCAATTCTCCCTCATATATATATATATATATATATATATATATATATATATATATATATATATATATATATATATATATATATATATCCCCTCTCTCTCTCTCTCTCTCTCTCTCTCTCTCTCTCTCTCTCTCTCTCTCTCTCTCTCTCTCTCTCTCTCTCTTTATATATATATATATATATATATATATATATATATATATATATATATATATATATATATATATATATAGGTATATATATATATATATATATATATATATATATATATATATATATATGCAAGCCTCAACTGAAAAGGAATAATATTTAACGATGAAAGAAACACTTACTTGTACTACTCACGAACATAAGTGGTGGGCTACCCTTAAATCTGCAATCTGTGACGGGCCGAGAGAGGGTTGTGAACTCAAAGGCAGGATGCAATCAAATGAGTTGTTTATTAAGGAACACTCTCCTTTATATACAAAACCTCAAGGCAATAGGACATAACATGCTCGAGAGGCAGACAATGTTACAGAGCAAAACCGGAGACATGATCATTCAGGTTCTCTTTAGTGCGAGGGAAGAGCGCAGATACAAGCAAAATATATACAAAATAATTATGTACAATTGTGTGACACACGGTTGGTACATGGCTCCCCCGCCTAAAAATGACATACTGTACATGTTAAATAGGGCGCCCTGATCTAGAGAGGCGAACTGTAGGCGGGTCATCTGGCAGAAGATAAGCAGGTTTCAGACGATCAATGAAGACCCAGTCTTCTTTGCCCCGAATGTTTAGTAGGAATGCTTTCGGACTGCGTCGGATCACAAGAAAAGGGCCCGTGTAAGGGGGCGTTAGTGGTGGCTTGGTAGTGTCGTTGCGCAGGAAGACGTGCGTTGCAGAGTGCAAGTCCGTTAGTATGTGATGCTTCGCTGGGGGCTTGTAAGTCTGGCGGCACGGAGTAAATTTTCCCACGACGTGACGTATGCGCTGGAGATCATCGGAGGAGGTTGTAGAAGGAAAAAATTCGGCAGGGACGACCAACGGGTCGTCATACACCATTTCAGCTGCCGAGACGTTGAGGGCGTCTTTAGGAGTGGTCCTTAGTCCCAGGAGGACCCAGGGAAGCTGAGTAAACCAGTTGCAATCCTTGCAGCGGGACATCAAAGCTGCTTTGAGGGTGGGATGAAAACGTTCAACCATTCCATTGGCAGCGGGGTTGTAGGCCATTGTCTGATCTAGGGTGATGCCCAGGAGATTTGCTAATGACGTCCACAATTGAGAGGTGAAAGTGGTTCCCCTGTCAGAAGTAATATGCTCAGGGATACTGAATCTTGAAATCCATCCAGAGAGTAAGGCAGATGTACATGAGGCGGACGTTGCAGTTTCCATGGGAATGGCTTCAGGCCAACGAGTGGAGCGGTCGATGACGGTAAACAGGTAACGATGTCCTTGTGATGTGGGTAGGGGGCCTACAACGTCGACGTGAATGTGTGCGAAACGACGCTGAGGTTGAGGAAAGGTGCCCACTCCTGAATCCGTGTGTCGATGTACTTTGGAAGTTTGGCAAGAAGTAAAGGGGCAGACCCAATCCTTAGCATCCTTAGAAATGCCATGCCAAATGAACTTTGCCTTCAGCAGCTGTGCAGTAGAACGGCACGAGGGATGTGAATGGCCGTGAATGAAATCAAACACCTGTCGGCGCATGGGAGCAGGAATCCAAGGTCGCTGTCTACCAGTACTGACGTCACAGAGGAGGGTGGTGTTGTAGTCTTCGAGGGGAAAGTCTTCCCAACGGAGGGACGTGCAGGATGTCCTACAAGCATGATACTCTGGATCCTGTCGTTGGGCTTCAGCCAGGGCGTTGTAATCCAATCCCAGTTGAACGGCAGCCAACGTGTTTCTTGACAGGGCATTGGCAACGGGATTCATTTTCCCAGGGACGTATTGAAGGGTGCAATTGTATTCAGCCACGGCGGAGAGATGTCGGCGTTGACGGGCGGACCAGGCGTCAGACTGTCGAGTGAAGGCGTGCACCAGAGGCATGTGGTCTGTGCGAATGACGAAGGGCGTATCTTCTAAGAAATGACGAAAGTGACGGACAGCCAAGTGCACCGCCGGCAATTCTCGATCGAAGGTAGAATAACCCGATTCTGCCTCGGACAGTTTTCTGCTGAAGAAGGCCAATGGGCGGGGCGAGCCTTTGACCACCTGCTCGAGTACTGCACCAATAGTGACGTCGCTGGCATCGGTGGAGAGAAGGAGAGGGGCGTGTGGGATAGGAAAAGTGAGAGCCGCAGCAGTTGATAGGGCCTTCTTTGCATTGCAGAAAGCTGCTTCTTGAAGGGGACCCCACTTTAGGTCCTTTGGCTTGCCCTTGAGGGAGGCGTAGATGGGAGCAAGAGTGGCGGCAATGGCTGACAGAAAACGGTGATAGTAGTTGATCATGCCCAAGAATTCCTGCAGAGCTTTGACGGTCGAGGGCGCGGGGAAGTTCTGAACGGCTGCTACCTTCTCAGGGAGGGGATGGACTCCTTCAGGAGTGATACGGTGCCCTAAGAACAACACATTGTTGGCGCCAAAGGTACACTTGTCGTACCGGACTACAAGGCCGTTTTGTTGCAGGCGGTCAAGCACAATGCGCAGGTGACGGAGGTGTTCCTCTTTTGAGGAGGAGAACACAAGTATGTCGTCCACATAACATACACAGAAAGGGAGGTCCCCTAAGATGCCATCCATTAGACGTTGAAACGTTGCCCCAGCATTACGAAGGCCAAAACAGGAGTAATTGACGGTGTATGTACCAAACGGAGCGGTGATGGCGGTCTTGGGGATGTCTTCTGGGTTCATAGGCACCTGATAATACCCCTTCAGGAGGTCGAGCGTAGAGAAAACCTTCGCTTTGTGCAGGTAGGAGGTGACGTCGGCAATGTTTGGGAGGGGGTAGTGATCCGGTTCTGTTTGCATGTTCAGGCGCCTGTAATCCCCGCACGGACGGAGGAAGCCGTCTTTCTTCAGAACGATGTGTAAGGGTGACGACCATGGGCTGGAGGCATTTTGGCAAAGGCCCATTTCCTCCATTTCGGCGAATGTCTGTTTGGCGGCTGCCAATCGTTCCGGTGCCAGACGTCTGAATTTTGCGAAGACTAGGGGTCCCGTCGTCTTGATAGGGTGATAAATACTGTGCTTGGCAGGAACCGTGGGTGTTTGGCGAAGTTCTGGACGGAAAACTTCTGGGTACGACGTGAGAAGGTGGGCGTAGGCATCCGTGGGTGCGCTGATGTGGAGAGCAAGGTTAGAGGGGGCGGGTTGAAGAGGTGTCGACAAGTACGAGTCTGCGTTGACGAATCGTCGGTGGCCGACATCGACCAGAAGGTGGAAATGAGAGAGGAAATCCGCACCGAGGATTAGCATTGTGACGTCAGCAACGAGAAACTTCCAATTGAATTTACCGTTTCCGAACGATAATGTGAGGTTCTTGTAACCGTACGTGGGTATCGCAGATCCGTTGGCAGCTACCAAGCGGACGTCAGCAGATGTAGACAGACTACGTCGTGCCTTGAAGAGTTTCCTTGGCAAAAGAGAACGACAAGCACCCGTGTCTACCAAAAATCGCACGCCTGTTCCTGCATCCTGTAAAAAGAAAAGATTAGAAACACGGGAGGCCACCGCCACAGGCGATGGCCTACTTACACGTTTTTTGGCCACTGACAATCCTTGGCACATTTTTTCGCGGTTGCCCCGAATCTGAAGTGGTAGTAGCAAAACTGCGGCGGATGGGAGGTAGTAAGTGGCTGTAGAAGTCGTTCGTTGGGGCGCGAGCGATTGGTGGGTGGTGGGCGGCTTTGTTGCTGCTTCGGCACGTCACGGGGTAGGCGTGTATGTCCTACGGCATTCATGTCAGCTTCGGTTGACGTTGAATAGGCATGCTCTTCGTCAGGGGTGGAGGCGTTGATGGAGGTCTTGAAGTGGCTGTCCATAAGGGCGTCGGCTTTGGTCATCTAGTCCTTTATGGGTAAACTATCGACATCGGGTATGGCAGCGCGTACAGGTTCGGGTAAACGGCGTATCCAAAGGGCACGAAGTAGGTTCACCTCACGAGGAGAGCCCTCTGCGGCAGGTTGAAGGCGAGCGATACTGGTCATTTCCCTGAGGGCAAGCGAAGCCCTTCGGTCCCCCAACGGTTGTTGCGAGAGCTGAAAAAGCTTTGCTATACGGGCGGCTGGCGATGGCGAGTACTGCTGCAGAAGGTATGTTTTGAGGGCGTCATATGCTATTGGGGTTTCTCCTTGTTCACAAAGCCAGTCAGATATTTCTGGGAAGGTGTCCTCGGGTATCACCACGAGAACATAATCCGCTTTGGAGGTTGAGCGAGTCACGCCCTTGATACGAAACTGGACTTCTGCGCGCTGAAACCAATCAAACGCCTCTCCGCTGGCAAACGATGAAAGTTTGAATGGAGCGGCCCGCAGCACCAACTGCCGTAGAGTCCGCCATAGTACCAACGATGAAGGGGCGACGGGGTGGGGGTTGAAGGCGGTGGGAGCGAGTCGACTTCCGGGGTCACCAATGTCAGACAACGGCCTACAACCCCGCTGCCAATGGAATGGTTGAACGTTTTCATCCCACCCTCAAAGCAGCTTTGATGTCCCGCTGCAAGGATTGCAACTGGTTTACTCAGCTTCCCTGGGTCCTCCTGGGACTAAGGACCACTCCTAAAGACGCCCTCGACGTCTCGGCATCTGAAATGGTGTATGGCGACCCATTGGTCGTCCCTGCTGAATTTTTTCCTTCTACAACCTCCTCCGACGATCTCCAGTGCATACGTCACGTCGTGGGAAAATTTACTCCGTGCCGCCAACGTACCGGACTACAAGGCCGTTTTGTTGCAGCCGGTCGAGCACAATGCGCACCTTATGTACAATTGTGTGACACATGGTTGGTACAAATCTTTCGTGTAGTTGCAATGGTTCTTCCTTTACTTAACAATCTCTGTCATTCACTCTCCAAAGGAAAAGGCAACCCCTCTGGCTGAGGTGTTTTACAGTAAGCAGAGTAATAAGAAACTTCATCTTCCTCATTCTTATTTTATTGAGGCTAAACCTTCTTGATGGACCTTGATGCTTGTGGAGGTGTAGTCCCAAATGGTATATTTCCTTTGTTTTCTATAAAGACCGGAGATATCTTTGCTCAAATGTTATCTCTTATTTCGATCTAGTTAGCAAGATGATGACCATTTAACACTTGTTGAAGAATCGTTAATGTTACTCCATTATGTAAATGAGTTTGTGGTAGCTCATGACCAACTGATTACCCCTCATTATCCACAACTTATATGTTATCCAAATTTTTTTAACGTCTTTTGGAAAAATGTATTTATAGGTCTGCAGAAGGCAATCATTTGTTCCTTAACCTACAATTTCGTTTTTGTTATGACCTAGAAGCATCTGGTGCTCTTCAAACAATCACCAATGCTGTATAGAAATCCCATGATTCTGATCAGGAAGTTCATATGATTGGCCTTGATTTTAGTACTGTGTTTGACAGTGTTAATCGTGAGGCCCTTGTTTTCAAACTTGAACAGTTGCTTTTCTTAGCATTATCATTGAATATTTAGGCAATATATCACATATAGTTGTTGTTGATGGACACTATATAGAATTTAGGAATGTGATATTTGGAGTTCCTCTAGGTAGTATTCTTGGCCAATTTCATTTCATACTATATACGCTTGACATGTGATTTTGGACTAGAACACCAACTTGTTGCATAAGCAGATGATGCTACTCTTTTTTCGTCAATTCCATGTCCTGAATTTAGATTTGAGGTTGCTGAGTTCCTTAATAGAGACTTTTGCAAAATCACTGCATTGTGCAAATTATGGATCATGAAATTGAAACCTAACAGAACTCAAAGTATGATTTTAAATAGATCGAGAGCAGTTGCTCCTCAAAATCTGGATCTCAGCATTGATATCGTTTCTTTAACGCAAATGGCTTTTTGAATTTTAGGTGTAATTCTTGATAGCAAATTTACTTTTGAGAAACACATTAGGTCTGAGTCCTCTATAATTGCAGAAAAAAAGAGAATTGCTTTTTGAAGGTCTGTTTATATTTTCAGTGATCAATCTAATCCGAAGAAGCGTTTTAATTCTTTCATTGCAGCCTTTTAAAAGTATTGTTCTCCTGTCTGGTGTTCAGCTACTGATCCTTATCTTAATTTGTTGGACAGGAGCTTACAGTCTATTAGTTTTTTTATTCCTGATCAAGATATTAATCAATGGCAACCTCGTTCAATAAGTTCATTAAGCATGTTGCATAATTTTTTTTTTAATTTATAATTCAGACCATTCCTCACATCCATATATTCCCGGACAGTACCACTCTGCTCGTAATACTAGGTATGCAATTAAATCTAATAGCCAGGTCTTCTCCAAAACGAGGTTCAATGTTATACAGTATTCTAGAAGTTTTATTCCAGCTATGACCAAGTTCTGGAATGGTCTTCCTAATCAGGTAGTTCAATCGGTACAACTTCAAAAGTTTAAACATGCAGCAAATGTTTTTATGATAACAGGGTGACATAAGTCTCTTTTTATAGTTTATAAATGAAAGATCTATTTCAATATTGTTACTCGTCCTATTCTTTTTTTATTTCAACCCCTTATTACTTTTCATAGAGTTTATTCATTTCCTTTTTTTTCGTTTCCTCATCGGGCTACTTTGCCCTGTTGGAGCTCTTGGGCTTATAGCATCATGCTTTGCAAACTAGGTTTATAGCTTAGCTAATAATAATAATAATAATAATAATAATAATAATAATAATAATAATAATAATAATAATAATAATTGTCCCAAATTTATCCTTTAAATTTTAGTTTCATGCCCTTGTGAAACATAAATACGTATATTCTTTAACTATTCCTTAAAGTTCTTCCATAACACTTATTTGTTGCCTCTGCATTTTCATTAAGCATTCTTTTAGTTTTACTTATATTCATTTTCAGTTTTACATTTCTGCATTGCATATTCAAATCTTCTATACTCTTTAGCAATTCTTCATATGATTCACGAAATGAAACTAAGCGCTCTGCAAATATCATGTTGTTAAGGTATTCCCCTCTAATGTTAATTCCTACGTTTTCCCAATATGAATGATTAAAAACTTCCTCTAGGAATGCTGTGAATAATTTAAAAGAGATGTGGTCTCCCTGTCTAATCCCATTCTCAATCGGAATTTACACCATCTTTTTGTAGGTTTAGGGATTTTTTAATTCGCGTATAGTTATCTTCAATTAGTGTACTAACATAAGATTCATAATTTCCTTTTTTTTAAGGCTTTCTTTACTTCTAATGTTTGTTCATTAGCTGATTGATTATATGGATATGGACAGTTGTTGAATGTGCACTTCTAAAGCCTGTCTACTTTCTTGGTTGATTAAAGTCTAGTTGTCTTTCTAATTGGCCTTATATGATATGTATAAATATTTCACATATTACCGAGAGTAAACTTATTGAGCGGTATTTTTTTCCAGTATTCCGTGTCTCCTTTTTTTGGAATAGGCATAATGAAAAAGCTTTTCCAAGTTAGAAGTATAGAGCATTATTGCAGATATTGTTGGTAAAGTTCACCGAGTTTTACTACTATTAAATCTCTTCCACATATTATATATATCTATATCTATATCTATATACATATATATATATATATATATATATATATATATATATATATATATATATATATATATATATATATATATATATATATATATAATTCTTCAGTATTCTAGTACAGTAAAAAAAGATAAGTTATTTTCGATTCGATACTACAGTAAATTTTAACCGCCCCCTATTCCTCATCTGGTATACGATATGCATTTAATAATGACAGTCAGAAATATCATTATCAGCCGATAATTTTTTTGTTTATTCGTTATCTGTTTGTGTGCATGTTCCAGTTATAAAATGGAGTGGGTTTCTTTTAACGTGCTGACTTTAATTCGATATGACATTTTTTAAGGAGATTGAAACATGTGTTGGAACAGTTATGAAGTGAATAAAAATTTTCGAGGAAGTTAAATCAATTCTCAGAAATCTCTTATATGGCGGTTTCAGCAGTTAGGTTTTGTTCTGCTTATTTTTTGAGGCAAAGATTATATTCATTGAATG
>NC_090733.1:14595871-14600871 GCF_036898095.1 Palaemon carinicauda | reverse complement strand
CTTACAAATTTTTAGGGTTATATGTACGGCCCTGTGGCCGCGGGAACGGAACAATGATTACAATAGCGCCAACGTATCCCTGCGTGTTGTAAGAAGTTACTAAAAGAGACGGGACAAGGGGACTGGGGACCCCCTCTCCTTTATTTTCATTGACTCGGAAATATTTAAGAAAATGAGGTGTGGTGACTGACGGTTTCCCACACTCAAGTTTTGTGGTGGCTAAATTTTCGTGGATGTAATACGATAAAGAGTAAAAGATGTGAGATTATTATTATGTTAGGGAAATTGAAGAATAGATGTATTGGCCTTTTTTGAGGCAAAAATAAAAGGGAAGGGCATGAAGATGTTTGGTCAAGTGACTGGGAGAGGGTCTGCAATTGAAACGGGAACAGTAAGAGAGGGTGTGGCTTCATCGTTGAATGAATGGAATGCAAGTAGAGTAGTTTAATGGAAGTAGCTATCATTTAGGTTAATGTGGGTAAAGGTTAGGTTGGGTACGGAATGGTGGGCTTTCCTTAGTGTACAGGGGCCAGGTTATAAGACAAGTGAAAGATATTGGAATGAATTATGGAATAAATTACCTAAGTTTATAGGAAGACTGGGTAGAAAAAATTGGGTAGTTGTGATAGGTGACTTAAATGCTAGAGTGGGTGTTGGATAGGTAGAAAGTGCGATTGGGATGTATGGCGTACCAGGAGAAAATGAGAGAGGTGAGAAACTGGTGGATATGTGAGTTGAACAAGAACTGATGATAAGTTTTATTTGGGAAAAAAAGACGATAAGTATAAATAGATAAGAGTGGAAAATGAAAGATTGGTAGAAAGGGTAATAATAGATTGTGTTGGTAATAAGTGAAATGTTTTGATGATTAAAAGATGTGCACTTTTTTACGGGTATGGCTAACGGTATTTATGTTCATATTTCAGGTGAAGGAAAATTAGTTGTAGTAAAAGAGTAAGAAAATATAGTGGCATTGGTATTAAAAGGGAGTTAGTGAAGTCCAAAAGTTGAAAAAAAAAAAACAGGGGTAAAATATAAATATCAATAAAGGCTGGAAAGGTCATTTAAAAGGGTGAAGGTGGAAGAGATTGGTGATCCAGAGGATGAGTGGAAGTTAATAAAAGAAAAGCTTGTAGGGTGTGCAAGTGACGTATGTGGCAAAAGGATTGGTGGAGGAAGCATGATGAATGGTAGAAAATGATGGAAATAAGGAGTGAAGATGAAAGAGGAAGAAAAAGAAGAGGAATTTGAAGAATGGCTGCAGAGTAATAGTGTAGAGAAGTATGAAGTATTTAGAGAGAAAAATGTTGGAGAAAAATGTGTAGTAGCTGAGGCCGCGAGGCGGCTGACTGGAGACTGGTCAGGACTTAGGTCATTCGTATGAATAGAATAAGAAGTCTTGAAATGAAGTTAAAGAGAAGAAGGACGGGTGGATCGAGAATTGAAAACATAGTGCAAAATTAAATTAGAAGGTTGTTGAAAGGATTGGAAGCAGGGAAAAAGAAGGGTGAATATTTTGAAAGGTTTCCAAATGATGAGGATAATAGGGAGGCAGATGTAATTGATGTTGCAGGTTTTGAGGTGCCAGAGATGGGTGATGAGAAAAAGAGACAGGTTAAAACAGAGGAAGTGAAAAAAGAACTTGATGAAAAGAGAGTAGGAAAACCCCCTGGTATAGATGGTGTCAGCTAAGTTTTTAAAGAAAGGGGTGTGCCTGTACTTGATATGTGTGTATGTTGTTCTTCTATAAGTAAGATTTGCATGGATGTTGTGATTTAAAGGGTATTAGTTTTTCTAATGGTGGCTGGAAAAGTGTATGGTAGAGTGCTAATCAATAGAATTAAGGATAAAACTAAGGATGCATTCTTGGTAGTAGAGGGTGGTTTTAGAAGAGGGAGGGGATGTATGGAGCAGTTAGGAAGATATACAAAAATATTTAGTGAAAGGCAAAGAGGTGTATGCTGTATTTCTGGATCTGGCAAAAGCTTATGATAGAGTTGATGGGGATATGATGTGGAATGATGGGGAATGAGAAGAGATTATATGGAATTGATCGAAGGTTGTTTCAAGCAGTAAAGAGTTACTACATAGACAGTAAAGCGTATGTTATGATAGGAAGTGAAGTGAGTGAGTGGTTTCCAGTGAGAGTGGGGCTAAGAAAGGATGGGTCATGTCACCATGGTTGTTCAATTTGTTTGTTGAAGGCGTTGTGAGAGAGGTGAATGCTTGAGTGCTTGGTCGAAGATTGAAACTGATAGACGAAGGTAATCATAAGTGGGAGGTGAATCAGTTGTTGTTTGCAGATAATATATATTGGTTGCAGAATTGGAGGAGCAGCTGGGTCGAATAGTGACATAATTTGGAATGGTTTGGCAAAGAAAGAATTTGATCGTTAATGTGGGTAACCGAAATATCAAGAGATGCACGAGAGAGGAGGGTGGTGTTAGGAATGGAGATTTGCTTGGGAAAGTTGAGCAATTCAAGTATTTGGGGTCTCTTGTTGCTGCAAAGGGTGGATTAGAAGCAGAAATATGGCAGTGAGTGAATGGAGGATTTATTTTGTTGTTGCGCAACAAAGTGAGTGGTAAAGACTAGAATATTAGGAATGAAGGTAAGTATTAAAAAAGTGATTGTTCCAAATGTGATATATGGATCGGAGTTGTGGGAAAGGAAATCAACAAAAAGGCAGAATTTAATGCGTTTGAGATGAAATGTCTGAGGAGTATTGTTATTGTATTTCAATTAGATAGGGTTAGGAACGAAGTAGTGAGGGTGAGAATGGATGCAAGAAATTATATGCAGGAAAAAGTGGGATGAATGTTTTGAAAGTTTTCCAAATGTTGAAGATAATAGGGGGGCAGATGTAATTGATGTTGCAGGTGTTGAGGTGCCAGAGATGTGGATGAGATTGAGAGACATGTTAAAAAAGAGGAAGTGAAGAAAGAGCTGGATGAAACGAGAGTAGGAAAAGCCCCTGGTATATATGGTGTGTAAGTTGTTTTGTTAAAGAAGGTGGTGTGCCTGTCCTTGGTATGTGTGTGTGTTGTTCTTCTATAAGTAAGATTTGCTTAATGTTGTAATTTAAAGGGTATTAGATTTTCTAATGGTGGCTGGAAAAGTGTATGGTAGAGTGCTAATCAATACAATTAATGATAAAACAGAGAATGCATCCTTGGTAGTAGAGGGTGGTTTTAGAAGAGGTAGGGGATGTATGGATCAGTTAGGAAGATATGCAAAAAAAGATTTAGTAGAAGGCAAAGAGGTGCATGCTGTACTTATGGATCTGGATTATGCTAGAGTTGATGGGGATATGAGGTGGAATGAAGAGAAATTATGTGGAATTGATTGAAGGTTGTTGTAAGCAATGAAGAGTTACTACATAGACAATAAAGTGTGTTATGACAGGAAGTGAAGTAAGTGAGTGGTTTCCAGTGAGAGTGGGGCTAAGAAAGAATAGGTCTTGTCACCATGGTTGTTCCATTTGTTTGTTAAAGGAGTTGTGAGAGAGGTGAATGCTTGAGTGCTTGGTCGAAGATTGAATCTGATAGACAAAAGTAATCATGAGTGGGAGGTGATTCAGCTGTTGTTTGCAGATAATCGTATATTGGTTGCAGAATTGGAGGAGCAGCTGGGTCGAATAGTGACATAATTTGGAAGGGTTTGTGAAAGAGAAAAGTTGATCGTTAATGTGGGTAAC
Organism: Palaemon carinicauda; assembly: GCF_036898095.1. Lineage (NCBI taxonomy): Eukaryota > Metazoa > Arthropoda > Malacostraca > Decapoda > Palaemonidae > Palaemon > Palaemon carinicauda. The sequence continues at coordinate 14,597,174 of NC_090733.1, read as the reverse complement.
CGAAAAATCAAAAGATGCACAAGAAAGGAGGGTGGTGCTTGGGGTGTCATGTTGAATGGGGATTTACTTGGGAAAGTTGAGCAATTTAGGTAATTGGGGTCTCTTGTTGCTGCAAAGGGTGGATTGGAAGCAGAAGTATGGCAGCAAAGGGAGTGGTAAAGACTAGAATGCTAGGAATGAAGGTAAGTATTAAAAAAGTGATTGTTCCAACTGTGATTTATATATCGGAGTTGTTGGAAATGAAATTGACAAAAAGGCAGAAATTGAATGTGTTTGAGATGAAATGACTGAGGAGTATTGCTGTTGTATTTCATTTAGATAGAGTTAGGAACGAAGTAGTGAGGGTGAGAATGGATACAAGTAAACATTTAGCAGCTACAGAGGATATGAATGTGTTGGGGTGGTTTGGCCATGTAGAGAGAATGAAAAACGGTTGTCTGCTGAGTTGATGGGAGAAGTACAATAGGAAGGCCAAACTTTGGGTGGATGGATGGAGTCAAGAAAGCCCCACATGACAGGAGGATAGATGTGAGAGAGGCGAAACAGCGTGCTAGAAGCAGCAATGAACGGCAAGTGTTTGTGACGTAGTTCTGCTAGGTCTTGCTGCTGCTGTAGCAACAGTAGGAGATTCAGCATATGAAGTTTCCTTTGTGGTGGATAATGAGTAGCTGTGGGCTGTGGCACCTTAGCATTACCATCCAAAGTCAGCTGAATCCCTCGTGAGGCTGGAAGACGCCAGTAGAAAATTCCGCTTTTTGTTCTTTTTTATATCGGCTACCACCCAAAATTGGGGGAAGTGACGCAGTAGATAGATATAGATGTAAAGAATGTTTGATAGAAAGTCATTACAAAATATGTAATTTTAATAGCAAAATTTTTAAATGGTGCCATATGGTAAAATGTGGGAAATGTTTAAAGAAATTTATTCATTACAATATATGTATAGTGTGATATCATCAGATAATATCAGTTCAATATGATATAATATTCGGAAAGGGGAAATATCAATTAAAAGGAAATGTTATCTGTATCTTATTAACCAAAATACCAGCTAAGAATGAATTGTCATATGTTATACTGTATTATTTAAATGAAATTATGTAATGATTCCATGGCCATTTTTTTTTTAACTGAATGATATCTCCCTGTAATATCTATGTTGTATACACCCCTACACTTCAGAATCTTCAGCCATGTAGGTCTGGGTCTTCCAACTATTTTAGTGCCACGAGGAACTCAGTTGAAAGTTTGTTGCACTAATCTCTCTTGGGGAGTGCGAAGAGCATGCCCAAACTATACAGTC
>NC_090733.1:14565871-14588371 GCF_036898095.1 Palaemon carinicauda | reverse complement strand
AATCAGCATAAAATTTAAATCCCATTCTCTAATTTCAAGAGCAGAAAATATTTCAATGAAAATGAATCTGTTTTCTTCACGGCATTGGAAGAAAATGTCATCAAATAATGAACGTACAACGCCTTCTGTTGAAAGGTGAGCGGAGTTTGTATGTTCGTTGTTGTCAAAGTTAATGAAGTTTCCTGATTGAGTCTGAAAGTTTTTTTTTTTCTTTTTCCGCTGCGTACTTACTTAATGAGTTATTTTCGTGAGGAAATCTCATTTTCCAAACTATGTAACAACAACGGTAATACACAGGAAACACGACAGACCAAATATTGCCTTGTATACTGTACTATATATAAGACCAAATGATATTATGCAAGGGCAAGAATATCTCACTGGAGTGAAAGTTCGCTCTAGAATCTGTTATTAAGTATCAGAATTTACGATAACATCGCAAGAACATAATTCAAGATATAAGAGTATCTATAAGGCGTGCCATTTATGTAAGGTGTAATAATAAGCAATATACAAGATTTATAGCAACTAAAGTAAATCAACTAACATCGTGTAGCCTATTTCCGTTTGAAATATTACTTCTTCCCCTCATTTGTTTATTGGTATAACATCTCCTTACGACTCTCGAGAAGTGAACAACAGCCCACATCTCTCAATAAGCTTTCAATGATGCGGAGATGGAAACTTCATAAAGTATTGTAGCTGTGTGGAAACATTCTGTAATGTAAATATAACTTTTATCTTTTTCCTCTTTATTTATCCATTAATAATAATAATAATAATAATAATAATAATAATAATAATAATAATAATAATAATAATAATAATAATAATAATAATAATAATAATAATAATAATAATAATAATAATAATAGGTTTTATTGAAAGTGATTGCTGCCTCAGTGGCGATAATTTTATAATTGACTTTTTCTATGGTCCATATTTTTTTTCTCTTCATTACTATAACCTGCCAGTAACTGGGAAAGGGACATATTATCATTAGGAAGACGATGAAGACCATATCATTCACAATTCATCTTTGATATATCACAATACACTATAAAAGTAATGGTCACTTATGTACGAAAAATTACATATTACTTGGAGCTAAGTATAACATATCCTTCGACTTAACCGGTTTTGAGCAGTGAGAAGGTTTTCTGCTTATTGCCAAGAGTGAACTAAAACACAGGTGTTGTTGTTGTTGTTGAAGATCGCCTAGCCCTTTTGGCCAGATACGGGCTTTTGCAATCTTGCAGCCCGTACGTGTTTTGATAGGATATATTGGGATAGGTAGTTAGGTGGGGGATATTCTGCAACATTTATTTTAGGATATTGGGATAGGTTTTAGGTTGTGATGGGTTGTTTTCAGAAAGAAGTAATTGACTGTGGGAAGGGGATGCCTTCCCATGAGCCCACTGGCTCCAGTCTTGGAGAAAAAGAATTATAGTAGTAAGTCCCGATAATTAGGAGAGCTTGAGAAAGAGTTGAAATTTTTTAGTTGGAGATATTGATATAGGTGAAGTGAAAAACTTTGTAGTGGGTTAAGCTTAAGTTGTGAGATAGAGGGATAGGGTGAGATTTCAGCTGAGTGGGAGAGAGCTGAAAGGAGGGAGTTGTAGCAGTTTTAGTAGTACAGATAGGATGGAATAAAAAATTCCTGTACCTGTGAATAAGCAAAATAAAAAAAAGTAAAAATAAATGGTTACTTATGATTTAATTTATTGAGACTTGCAAAGGTGGTTTGGAGGGATGCCTGAACTAGGAAAAAAAAGAGATTGAAGGTGAAAAAGATGCTGGATATCAAAAAGACCGCCGACGGCTCCGTTCCCAGTTTCAACGTTGGAAATAGGACGGGAAGGCAAAACTGCCACCTTATAAGGAGTGCGAGTTATTGCCCTCAGCCGCCAGCACCCGTTCTGACTCCAGCAAGGGAGATTGGCTGAGAGGAGAGAAAGATATGTTGGAAGTCTAAAAGACCGCCGACGACTCCGACCCCATTTTCAGGCTGAAAACAGAACGGGAAGACAAAACTGTCTCCTTGTAAGGAGTACGAGTTGTTGCCCTCAGCCGCCAACAATCGTTCCGCTCCCAACATAGAAATTGCAGGGGGGATTAGAAGGTTTCTCTTCAATTACCACTTAGATTGCTCGTTGGCGTTGTTGCAGTGTTATCTCGGTGGAGGGTAGCTGCGGAGAAAGGCTGAGAGGGTGTTATGATTGTCAATTATATGCTTGACAATTGCTGTTGCAGTTGCAGGAGTGTTGGGATTAAGATCCTGCCGAAGTAGGCTTGTTTCCTGACATTGCTGTAGATAGTGCTGTAGAGGTTCTTCTGTGTCTTGATCACAGTACTTGTACGGTCTTATTGGTCTATGCTGTGCTGCAGGGTCTTCGTCATTATCTAAGGTAATTTGCCAGTTGCAAAGATATTCCAGTCGCAGTCTGCAGATAATTACTGCGTCCTGGCGAGGTGTTTGTCTTGCAATTGTGTGTGGTAATATGATTGTCGCTTTAATATACCACTTTGCAGATCTTGATCCACCTAGGAAGGCTCTCCTTACTTCACTAGTCTTTTGGATGTTGCAGTAGGCAGCCATTTGATTTTTGAGGGTTTTTAATGACGGTTGTAGAGTAATGCTAATGGTTTGGCACATTAAGGCCGATTTGGCTAGGTGATTGGCCTCGTCGTTGCCAGAGATTCCAGTATGGGTTGGAATCCAATTCAAGGTAACTTGCCTATTGTTGCTTTGATGGAGCAAGGCTAAGAATTGAATTGAAGTGATGAGGTAAACATTCTCTTTAGGTTCCTTGTGGCTGAGGGCCAGAATGGCTCCTCTGGAATCTGTATGGATCGTTGTGTTCCCATCTTGTTGGTTAGCAGAGTGTTCTAGAGCTTTTGCAATGGCCACTAGTTCAGTTTGCCGTGTTGAGGCATGGTTGGAAAGTTTCCAGCTTTCTTTATATCCTGATGTAGAGATAACTGTAGCAGCAGCTGCAGGGATGGCACGGTCTACTGATCCATCTGTATAGTAGGTGTGAGGCGCAGGTGTGTTCCTGATTGCATTTTTTGCAGCTACAGTGAGTTGCTCTGGCGTGCAGAGAGCCTTGCATGCTGCTGGTAGGATGGTGAAGTTGTATATGATGGGATCATGAGCCCTAGGGGCAGGAGGGCTGTATCCATCATGCTTTTGTTGTCCCTTGGTTTCGTGAGCCTCATTTTGCATCTGCATCCTTCTGAGAGTATCCAGTAGATTCTTTGCGTGGGAAACTGGCCAATCCAGTTTTTTCAGCAAGAGGTAGGAGCCTTTTTATTTTATTGTTGAGTGGGCTTTTTCTGTCTGCGATGATTGACTTGAATATAATACTGCTATTCCTAATGTCAATCCTGGCTGACAGGGGAATTAGGCTAGTTTCTGCTCTAAGTAAGCAGTCTTGTCCACATTGGAGAGCCACTAATGAGTCTCATGGCATTGTTTTGGACTACTTCTAATGATGCTTTTTGGGTGTCAGTCAATGCAGTGAGTGTAGGTGCTGCATAATCGATATGGGATCGAATTGCTTGTAGATAAAACAGTCTAGGAGGTTATTAGATACTCCTTGTTTTAGGGAGGTCATTCGTCTCATGGCTGATAGACGAATCTTTGTTTTCTCTCTGAGGTAGGTTACTTCATTGGCTGCTGATAAGGTTTTGCTAATGATTACCCCAAGGTACATGAATTGACTCACCCATTCGATGTCTGCCCCACTCAGTGTGAAGTTCTGAGGGTTTTGCGAATGTTTTATAGCCATTGCTTTTGTTTTGTTGGTGTTGATCTCTAGGCCAAGTTCATTGTATTTGGCTTGGATCAAGTCAAGTGCTTTTTGAGTGACATTTCTTGCATGACCTTTATTTGGACATATTATGCATATATCGTCGGCATATAGGAAAATTTCCACCCCATTTGGGAGTTTTAAAGTGGCTAAGTTCTCCAATAGTAGATTGGAAAGGAAGGGGATTATTATGCCTCCTTGTGGTGTACCGTTTTCTAGGGGGATGAATTCGGTGGTTTTTCCTTGGAAAGTGACTCTGGCTTCTCGGTTCAGTGTATAGTTTCGAGTCCAGGCCAGTAAGTGTCCTTTCACTCTTTTTTCAACAAGTATGAAGAGTACCGCTGGTGAGCTGGCTAGCTCAAAGGCTTTCTCGAGATTGAGGAATATGACAAAAGCTTTTTTGTCATTAATTGTTGAGAGGACATCTGTAATGCATTCTTGAGTGCCTATACCGCTTCCGTAGGCATAGAGGCGATGATGTAGTTGGCCTATTTTCCACTACAGTCTGTTGAGTACCACTCTCTCAGCTACTTTCTCTGTGCAGCTTATCAAAGCTATAGGTCAGTAGGTGTCTGGCTCCTTGGGTTTTGGAATTGGTTTGGTGTCTTGCTGGTTCCATGTGGTTGGACGTAGTCTTTCGGTGTGTGTCCTGTTAATCAAATGCAAGTAGACCAATTTAGCATGATATCCCATGTTCCTCAGCATGTTTTATGTGATGAGGTCGGCTCCAGGGGCAGTGTCCTTCCTGCCTTTTGCGAGGGCCGTGTTAAGTTCCTCCATGGTGTAGGGGTGATCAGTATTATCTGCCATGTTGCAGGTGGCTTCAATGACGTTGTTCCTGATTGGGAGCAGTGTTCTCTGCCTGTTAATAGTTTGCAGAGGTAGATTGGTGATTTTTGCTCTGTCTGCAAAGTTATCAGCAATCCTCTTGGCTTCAGCTAATGGGTCTGGGTGTGTGACTCTGGGTTTATTATACTTCCCAGAGACTTTGTTAAACCAGCCCCATATTTTGGCTAGGGATATGCTGAAGTTGACCTCGTTGCACCATGAGCACCATGTGTCTAGTTTTACTTCCAGTGATACTTGCACAGAATGTTTGATGATCTCTACAAGGGAATTATGTAGCTCATCAGTTCTGTGTTTCCTGAGAAGTTTTTTGGTCCGTTTTATTCTAGCATTCCTTTCTTTGATGCGACTGTTATAGTACCAGGCATCAGCATGTTTCTTCTCAGAGTTCTTTTTTGTGGCATGGATACACTGGCTGCTACCTCTAGTTGTTTGCTGAAGTCGGTTGATAGGGTGGAGATATCATTGTGAGGGTTTTTGATGTATTCCAGAGCCCACTCTGTCATAGCTGTTTCGAATTTTTCCCAGTTGGCAAACTCTGGGTTCAACCTTTTTGGGGGTGGAGGAGGAGGAGGATATTTCTCCAATTCGAGTTTAGCTTCAATGGCAAAGTGATCACTGATTAGTACAATGTGTCGTTGTCATTTAGCTCCTCTTTGTATGGCACTGGATAAGAGGGTGAGATCTAGGCGACCTCCTTTTAGATGGGTGGCTTTTGTGACGTTGTTGATCAGTGCTATATTAGGATATTCTTGTAGTAGGGCATGCAAGTTTCTTCCGGTTTGATTTGTTTCTGATATTGAGTTCAGGAACTGGTGATGGGCGTTGAAGTCGCCTGCAATAATTGAGTCATCGTCGGAGGCTGCTGCGAATAGTGCCTCCACATTAATGCTTTTTCCTGGGGACTTGTAGATATTGTGGACTGTCAGCGTCGTGGCTAGCAGAGATATCTGGATACTAAGAGTGTCTGCCTCTGTCCCGCAGTCTATGCTTTGTAGTAGTTTGGAGGGGATGCTGCTTTTGACAAGGATGGTTAGTCCTCTTGTCGTTGGTGATAGATACGCTGTGTACACTCTGAGAACGCAAATGGTATATTCTCATTTAGCGGAGTTTCTTGCAGTATGATAATGTCAGGGACTTGCACTGAGGTTTGAGATTGGAGGAATGCAAACTTGTTTCGAAGTCCACAAACGTTCCATTGGAGGACTTTCAATTTAGTGTTTTGGTCGTTGCAAGTGGTTGTATTAGGTTCATTTGCAGGAGGATCTATGAAGGGAATTGAGATGTTAGTTCCCTGGCGGCGTTGTCATACACGAAATCATCAAGAGACTCCTGTGTAAATTTAATTTTGCGGGATCGCAAGAAGTTGCGAGGGATCTTGCTGATGGCTGCAAGCAAAGCATCCATAGGGCAAGCAGAAAGGTCGTACTCACTGCTGTCAATGTTTGGTGGACATTTGGAGGGGCGTGAGGCGCTTGATTTGCTTGTGACGGTGGAGCTGGGTAGGTTGGGGAATTCTTTTAAGGAGTGGGAAGTGCAGGGTGGCAGTGGGAGAATACGTTGGAGAGGTGAATTTTAAAGGTAAGGGAGTGCGAGGAGTATGGGTTGGGGATCGTTTTGCCCTAGGAGGAAGTTTGGGAGGACGTTGAGGTTTAGGTGCTAGAGTGGGAGTTAGTGGGGAGGAAGGTTCAGGAATGGCATGTCTGGAAGGGTTAGGATTTCGCTGGGAGTTGTGGTTGAATGGTGGAGGGTTGTGTTTAGTTGGAAGTGGTTGCGTTCGACGCTGCTAACGTGGGTAGAGGTTGTATTGCTCCCTGGCGGTCTGCAATGCGCTGAAATCCATGGGGACATCTATAATGCCAACCATGATGGGATCCTCCACAGTTTGGGCAGCGGGCGATGGTTTTGTGCCCTGCCCTATGCCTGGCAATACAGTGGGCAGTGGGGTGATAACTGCTGCTGCAAACCCCACAGATCTCCGGACCTGTGCAGCGGGTTTTGTGGTGGCCAAACTCCTGACACGGGAAGCATCTAACTGGCTTTTTAAAATATTCTTCGGTGTGGAACGTGCCCCAGAGGCCAAAGGACAAGGTGAGGAGGGCGAGATCCTTTGTAGACAGCCTCCAATTTGTGGGATCTCCCTCCGGCTTTCCCTTCACATCTCTTAACAGTGATGATGGAGGGATCAGTGGTTCTAGTGGAAGGTCGAGGTCATACACAATGATAATGTTGGTGGGCCTTTCATTGATGTCCAGTTTGAGCAGGTTGTCCTGTTGCTCAAGGTAGGTCTTAGTTGGCTCATCTTTTGCTGTTATGACCAACAGTCCCCTGCGGTTGGGAAGTATGGTCGTGTTTAGGTGAGGATTGCTATCCTCCATGGCCACTATGGCAGCATAGGATGTAATGCTGGGTCCTGGAGTTAGCCTGAACTAGGAGTCTCCAGTTGTTTTTTGCTGTGAAGGTGGTTCTTGAGTAGGGATAATTTCAATCTCCACATCTTCTTGGGCCGCTGGTGGGCGATCTGGGGTCTGCACTGGGTCGTCCTTTGAAGTTCCAGGGACTGGTTCCATTGCAGAAGACTGGGGCAGCTTTTTATGGCTCCTCAAAGTAAGGAATCTTGGTTTTTTAATCCTGGCTTTCTCCACTCTTGTTCGAGGGGAGGAGTTGGAGATAGTGGAAGAACCACTTTCTGCCATTGTAGAAACACGATGGTAGTCTTCAGCTGTCGAACGATGTTTGATCCAAGTGCTGTCTTAATAAAAAAGAAAATTAAGGAAAAGAAAGTATCAAACAAAATTCAATTTGTAAACTCGCGAATATTGAACAAAATCTACGGGCAGATGACCGAAGATTTTAGTTACTCGTATATTAAAGACGATCTTTTCACTAGCTTGTTAGTAATAAAGATGGACACAGGTGTTGTTTTGAGGGCTTATATACAGAATCCTGCTTTGACATTCCATCCTTATTGGTCAAGGACTGCCCGATGGTGGATACCATTAATCCTGGGAGGTAGTGGCCTCTTGCTAGCCGGCATGTTTAGTGGGATTAATGGCTCTGGTTCTGTCTGGAAATAATCCATGTTTTGACATTCGGCTATATCAGTCCTGTCATTGTTGTTATTGCCTGGACTATTGTTGGTAGTGGTCCTTATTCATGTCGGCAATAAGGTCCCTTCTTGCGTGGTGTTGAGGTCCGGTCTTTGTTGTTGAATGAAAAGAGCTTCTATAATCCTGAGACATCTGCTGTCAGAGGCACAGCCAATGATGGATACATTTCTCACTCTATGCTCCCTTGTTATCTTGAAATTAATTTTGTTGGAGGCAATACATTTTTATTGCACCCTTTTGCACGTGGCAAAATAATCTCTTAGATAGACGCATCGCTGTCATCCCGATGTAGGTGCCAGAATATTCCTGGGTAGGGCATTTATATCGGAACACTATATTGGTCTTCTTCAAGTCATCTTGCATGGGAGGGGCAGGGTTGTTTTTCATGATCAGGTCTTGTGTTTTTGCCAATTGGTAATAAATTATGAGGTTGATTTCGGTATCCTCTACCGTGTCAAAAACTTTTTTTATTATATTTTTCATAGTCTTTTCTTCTTCTTTGTATTTAGAGCTCATAAGACCTATATAGTATAGATTTATTTTGGCTGGCCTGTTAGTATTATCTGGGCCTTCATTCTGGTACCATTTTTACGATTTTTTTCTTGATCTGCCGATTAATGTCCTTATTCTTGAAGCCATTATTTGTTGGTTTCACGTACACCGAGGTATTAAAGCTATCATTGTTTGCCTCTAAAAGGATATCAAGGAAGGGGAGACGTCCTTGGAGGCTGTTCTTGAAGGTGAACCAGAGCGAGCTGCATTCCTCAAAAATGCGTCGCAGTTCTTCTATGCACTCTACATTGGCCGTTTTAACTAAAGTATCATCAAGGTAGCGCATATAGAGGTCAGGTTTACTGATTTCTCGAAAATATCTCTCCTCGTCTAGTCCCTTATGAAAATTTGAAAAAATGACACCTAAAGGGGACCCCATAGCGACGCCCTCTTTTCTGAATATATATATATATATATATATATATATATATATATATATATATATATATATATATATATATATATATATATATATATATATTTATGTATATATATATATATATATATATATATATATATATATATATATAAATATATGTATATATATATATATATATATATATATATATATATATACATATATATATATATATATATATATATATATATATATATATATATATATATATATATATATATATATATATATATATATATATATATATATATATATATATATATATATATATGTATATATATATATATATATATATATATACATATATATATATATATATATATATATATATATATATATATATATATATATATATATATATATATATAAATATATATATACATACATATACATATATATATATATATATATATATATATATATATATATATATATATTTATATAAATATATATATATATATATATATATATATATATATATATATATATATATATATATATATATATATATATATATATATATATATATATATATACAAATATATATGGTCCTTATGTGTCATAAAACGGGCTTTCCTGGTGCATATTTCTAATAGTGCAAGGAGATAGGCCTCGGGGACGTTGAGAGTGGGTGTAGTGTTATCCCTATAACTCGGTGTATTATGAAGTCTATTATTTCACTCATAGGAACATTAGTAAATAGGGACTCGACATCCCTAGAGGCATTAACTCCGTCACATGTGGAATTTTTCAGTTTTTCCTGGAATTCTGCTGATGATGTCACACAATATCTATTGGGAATATTAGGTGTGAACAAGGCCTTCAGTCTCTTTGCAAGCTGGTATGTAGGGGCAGGGCACTGGCTGATAATAGGCTGGAGAGGGTTCCCATGCTTGTGTTTTTACATTTCCGTATAAGTAGCCCAGCCCAAAATCACTTGAAATAGGTGGCATATGGACGGTGTTGGTGGCAGCATTAATGGTTTTTATTATCCTGTTTGCTTCCCTCTTGATATCCTCTCTGGGGTTTTGGGACAAGAGTTAAAATTTTGAGGTATCAGCCAAAATCCGATCTAATTTTTCATGGTACTCCTCTGTATTTAAGAGAATGAAGGCGGCATTTTTATTTGCACGGCGTACAGTGATGCCTTCTTGCATTCTAAGAGCATTGGCAGCATCTCTCATCTCCTTCTTGACGATACCGCTCCGGTGTTGGCCACGGTCAGTGGGGACTTTTGCCAAGCATAGGGGTTGGGCGGCATCAGTTGTCCGTAGGGCACATCTACGTTAATTTTCTTGGATGGTGTCAAGGAGGAGCTCTATTTCCATTTTCTTGTCAGTTGGTCTTCGTTTGGTCATGTAGTGGCAATTAAGACCTAAGCATGGTATTCCTTCTTGAGCAGGCGTAGAAACGTAATTCGCGAGATTTACGTATTCTTGCCTCTTTTCTGGGATACTAAGTTTGCCTCAATAGATATTAATGAGTTTTTTTTTTTATTACAGCTTTGATACAAATTTGTTGTTCTTTGTCTTTTAGTTTATTAAGGAGCTAAGATATATTTTCCGGGTAGGTAAGGTGATTCCTTTGTTGGTCATTATCATCAGGTTGCATTTCATTGGTCTCTTCAATAACGCTCTGGTGAAGATTTTCTTGTTCCTCTCTCTCAATGTATCTTCAGAAGGCCTTGCTTGGTCAACGACAATGTTTTGGATTTCCGCCTATTCACTCTGCAGGCGAGCACTCGTGCATACAGATCTTTCTTTTCATGTATTTTAGTATCCAATTGCCAGTGTAGGAGGGATCTCCTAAAAGCACTGGTCCTCAGGTCATCACTTTGTGAGGGTTCATGCAGACTAAAATTTGCATATCTCGGGAGTAAACCCTCCTTGAAGCAGGTTTTATTGAAAGTGATTGCTGCCTCAGTGTCATTATTTTGTAATTGACTTTTTCTATTGTCCTTATTATCTTTTTCTCTTCATTGCTAAAATCTGCCAGTAACTGAGAAAGGGGCATATTATCATTAGGAAGCAGATGAACACCATATCATTCACAATTCTTTTTTAATATAACACAACACGCTATAAAAGTACAGATAATACGTATGAAGTATGATACGCTATCACAATAATACACAAAGTAATGGTCACTAATGTACAAAAAATTAAAAATTACCTGGTGTTAAGTATAACACATACTTCGACTCAACTAGTTTCGAGGAGTGAGAAGGCTTTCTGTACAGTTCTCATTGTTTCAGCTTCAAAAATCCTCTCACCTGTCTAGATTACCCTGGTAGAGGGGAGAATCTTTACATGGAGGCCTTATTGTCCCAGAAATAGAACATTGCTAGGCTTCTTGAATCCTTTTTTTCCCCTCTTAAGTCTCGCCATTTTTCGCTCACTGTCAAGAGTGAACTGAAATGCAGGTGTTGTTGTGAGAGCTTATATACGGAATCCTGCTTCGACATTTCATCCTTATTAGTCATAGACCGCTCGAGGGCGGAGACCATTAATCCTGGGAGGTAGTGGCTTCTGGCTAACCGGCATGTTTGGTGGGATTAATGGCTCTGATTCTGTCTGGAGATAATCCATGTTTTGACCTTCGGCTCTATTACTAATAATAATAACAATAATAATAATAATAATAATAATAATAATAATAATAATAATAATAATAATAATAATAATAATAATAATAATAATAATACCACATATAATTCAAAATTTCCGTTGTTCTTCCTTGCTTCATTTACTATGGAATAAAATTAACAACAAAAGTGTGAAATTAAACTTTATTTAGATAAACGACCTTAATCATTTTATCATTATCAACATCATCTCTTATTGAACCGTCATTATATGCAGTGCATAGTGGCCTCATAATATTCTTAGAGATCCAAATCTAATCAGACTGGCCCCTGTTCACACCTACAATGATTATGGTCCATTGTCTTGACAGTCAGGAAAGGTGGTGAATCCAAACTTATGAAAATTATATCCTTCTTCTAACGCTTTCTACGGAGATTTCTTCCATGGGGAAGAAACTCACATGGTCTCCGGATGTCCTCATATGGTTTGGCAATGGTATGTATCTCTCCAACTTTATATGTGGTAAGTTCCTGACTCCATGTGATCGAGGCTAGTGATAGTTATGAAGCTCTTATGGGATTTCAATCTTTGTCTAACTTCCCAGTGATTATAGAGCGGTGGCCTTTCATCATTTTCATGTTTATACTATTAGGTCATTGAAGGGGCTAGTCGGTAGATGGTCGGTAGTGCAATGCCTACTAATTAATAAAGTACTTCAGGGGTTGCTGGTCTGATGGCAGAAGACTGGTGAGCAGTATTCGACAGATGGAGTAGTTGTGGCCAGAGCAGTTTTTCTAAAGATTGTAGTTGAGTTGGCAAGCTTGCTGAGGAGGTAATAAATTTTGTGGTACCTACCTTCTCGTTTACTTTCCTTACGTGCTTCCTGAAAGAGTGTTTGTTCCAATGTAACACCCAAATAGACACGGATGATATTCTTCAGTTTTTTATCATTTCATAATATGTTGAATTCCCTTTTTGCCAGGTAGTTTTAAAGATGTAAAGCACATAACTCTCTTTTCAAGTAATTGGTATTTAGGAAGTATTACTTATGATGTTCCTTGATATTTCGAAAACCATATGGTAATTTGCTTCCAACAGTATTAAATGAATCTGATTGGTCGGTAAGTAAAGATCCTCTGCATAATATCTAAACTGTGGTTCATCAATGCTATAGATGATGGGAGGCAACTCAGACTCTGTTGGAGTTTTTTTTTCTCTTTTTTTTCTTTTTTTTCTATCTGATTTTCTTATTGTCCATTTAAAGTGAAAAAAGACATCTTTAATACAGCAGTGACTGGATGATTTGCACAATGAATAGCTTTGACAAGTTTCAAAAGAAGCAACGTATGATTCACGTTGTCATAAGCTGCTGTTAGATCAACAAATACTGCCCACGGGGTTTTCTTTAGCTCAAAGCAATTCTTAATATACCGAATGAAGCTAAATACCTGGGAGAAACAGGATGTTCGACTATGGAAGCTATGCAGGACATTATCCTTAGCTCGTACGATTTTTATGAGGTGCAGAGGAGATATAGTGGCCAATAGATCTTAAGGATTATCGGGTCTTTGCCATGTTTTAGTAAGTTATTAACCTTAGCTCTTCTCAATAGTTTTGGGTTTTGAAATGTTCTTGCATTCCATAATTTAGTCATGCAGCCAAAGTGCAGCATTGTCTCAGATATAATATCGTTTAGCCAACCAGCTTTTCCAGGTTTAAGGTGTTTTGGGTTCTTGCAGTTCTTCAACAGGGAATAGTTAAAACTATATTCTTGCATAGTACGTTTCATTTCAGTAATGTCAAACCACAACTTTTTATCATTACTTAATGAAATGCAATGGTATTAAATAATTCAGATACTGTGATATTAATACGTATGAAATGGTTTGATATATTATAAATACCAATATGATTAAGAGAATCTTGTAAAATTGTCCAAAGTTTGATATACGTTATTATTTTTTGTTTTCATTGTTAGTATATTTGTTAATTATTTTCCTTACATCATTTGTAAATGAAGTAAGAGTATCATAGATCGTGCAAGGTAATACTGAGTGGGTTTGTCAGCACGCTGACATGTTCCTTTTGATGTTTATTTATTGACAATAAATATTTTGAATTTGAATTTGACGTTTCATTTCCTCCTTCATTCTTTGATATATACTCGTTCGTTGTTATATGATTTTTCATTAAGTAAAGGTGGCTTTTCTACTACACTAGGTGTTCCTGCAGCTATTCTTGTTTTGGTGTCCTTGTCCAGGTACAGTTTACTCATTGTTTTCTATACTATCTTACGGTTTCGAGTGAAAATCTTGCTAGTTATCAGTCCGTTGCAAACCATCTTTCATTTTTCTCATGAAGTACCCCATGTGAGTTGAAAAGAACCCGTCAATTTCGCTATTAGGAATTAGATACGCTACTCACATGTAATAATTAAAGGGCAAAAATCCGGGAGGTTCATATTATAACTATTAAAGACTTTATATTGATGACGAGTTTAGAATTGAAATATTTTATAATTAATTCACTCGTTTACAGAGAAGTTGTGTCACGCTAGAGCGTTTAAAACAAATTGCAAATATAAGATGGAATAAAAAGATGATTTGCTAACATTCACTCAATCGATTTATAACCTTGATATAGGAAATTATCCATTCAGGCAAAGATAGATTTTTTTTATTCAAAGGAATTCGATTCTAAAGCAAGTCTACATTGAAATTTTAACCAAGCTTACACACTCACTTTTCACTACTCTCTCTCTCTCTCTCTCTCTCTCTCTCTCTCTCTCTCTCTCTCTCTCTCTCTCTCTCTCTCTCTCTCCCAGACCATCCAAGACTGGAGTATGCAAAATACACCGGAAGATGCATTAGCAACTCTCTGGTGGATATACGAGGTGCCTCACACTGAGGGACCCGGGGGAACCCAAACATAAAATAAGGTAAGGTAAGGTAAGGTAAGGCTCTCTCTCTCTCAACCACTGCCTCACTCTCTAGCACAATAAAAATCACAGTAAATGGTCATATCATCTTTAGGAAGATTTATACAAACCCAAATAAGATTTTTATGATTTGTGTCAAGGGTTTCAAGAATAAAAGAGAGAGAGAGAGAGAGAGAGAGAGAGAGAGAGAGAGAGAGAGAGGAGAGAGAGAGAGAGAGAGAGAGAGAGAGACTTCTGTGACACTATGGGGTACTATAAATACTTGTTAAATTAGCTAAATAAAGTTAGCGATTCGAGAGCTTGACATTGCTTTCAATCCTCCTTCAATCTTTCTGATTATACAGTAGTGTGTTGCAGATGTCACTTACAATCGTGCAAATAAGAATATAAATATTTTGAAATCTAATTTTATTTTTATAAGACATTCTTTTCAAAATGTGTTCAAGAAAACTAATTTATTAATGGTTTAAGAGTATGTAAATTTTAATAATAATAAACTTCAACGCAAATAGTACATGTTTAAATTTGATTCTGCGGTGGATCAAGGAACAATATGAAATTCTGTGGAATTAGGGAAATGAAGCCAGTCTCTTATATAGGTTACTTAAGCACTGACATCTTTATTATTTAATTAACAGAGATAAAAAATCAAATGAAAACAGAATTTATAAGAAAAAAGTTATTTTAGCCATTTTGACGTTCTAGGACAATAGCTTTTATGTCGCCCAAACCTTTATAATAAAAGAAAGAAAAGAAAAAAAATCATGATCCCAACATTCAGTTCCCTTGAAGCCCATGCTCCCTGATATAACCTGAATGGGTTGTGGTGGCCTGATTGGTAACGTATCTGCCTGGTGTTTACCAGTCGGTGGTTCGAGTCCCGTTCAAACTAGTTAGTGCCATTGGTGTCGACAACCTTACCATCCTTGTGAGCTAGGGATGCAAGGTGTGTGAGAGCCTTTAGGTCAATCTGCTGAGACATCAGCAGCCATTGCCTGGCCCCTCTTGGTCCCAGCTTGGGTCGAGAGGGGGCTTGGGCGCTGATCATATAATATATGGACAGTCTCTAGGTCATTTCCCTGCGTGCTAGGGCAATGTCATTGTCCCTTGGCTATGCCATTCATGACTGGCCTTCAAATCCTTTTTAAGGGAACTCTCTCTCTCTCTCTCTCTCTCTCTCTCTCTCTCTCTCTCTCTCTCTCTCTCTCTCTCTCTCTCTCTCTCTCTCTTTATACACACACACACTATACATATATATATATATATATATATATATATATATATATATATATATATATATATATATATATATATATATACATATATCATATATATATATATATATATATATATATATATATATATATCTATAAATATATATATACATATATATATATATATATATATATATATATATATATATATATATACATATATATATATATATATATATATATATATATATATATATATATATATATATGTATATATATATATATATGTATATATATGTATATATATATATATATATATATATATATATATATATATATATATATATATATATATATATTATAGGAAAACTAAAACTATTAACCTGAAGAAACATTGGGATACATGCATAAAGAAATTATACTAACAGGTAGTCGATGTAGTTTTAGGTATTGATAAAATAATTTCCAGTATAAGTAAAGTATAAAGTATATAAAGTATAATATTACCATCATGTAGTATGGTAACTTTAATTCACCCATACTCTATCATTTTCATTGTGGTTTAGTGAAATAATAGCATGCGATAGTGTTTTTTTTCTCTTTTTTATGATATATATTATTCTTTTCATCAGTGCCCTGCTCTTTTAAGCTTTCACTATTGTAAACATCATTTAAATTTAAGGTTATTTATTTAATTTTCCTTTCTCTGAAACGAGCGTTATTTCAATTATATTTTATTCATTCAGTCTTAATCAGGTTATCTGTTTCTCCTGAATGAAAAATCACTACTTAATAAGAAAAGAAATATATTTTTCCCGTTTTTCGGTAGAAAACAAATATATTGTTCAGTAACTTGTGTGTATATTTAATGCTTTTATATTTTAATTTGCTTCTCCGTATTCTTCAAATAAAAATTTCAAATATCAGTTTCAGACAACTCAAAAAAAAAGGATTGTTTTCTTATAAAAAAACTATATAATATAAATTTAATTCTAATTAATTGCCTTTGATAATATCATTTTGAAGTTTAAAGTGTTTTCCTATAATTCTTGAATCCCTTTATGATCTGCTGTTGAAATTTGGGTTCATTTTATACTGATTTTTAAAGATTACAGGATTCTGTAGTACGATTATATTTGTAATACTTTCCTTATCATAACGGAAAATTTTTTTTTTTATTATTTTATTCATATGAGTTACATGAAAAAATGAAAATTCTTGTTGAAAGATTTCCAATTATTATTATTATTATTATTATTATTATTATTATTATTATTATTATTATTATTATTATTATTATTATTATTATTATTATTATTATTATTATTATTATTATTATTATTATACCATCTTTTCCGCCATATTATTTTATGAATTATATGCTAATAATTTTATATAATGTATATTAATTCCGAAAGAAAAGATAAAAAAAAGCTCTGTTCTGTAGCCATAAGGAAAAGGAAATTTTAATATGAAATGCCACACGGAAAAATACAGACAAAAACAATCTGTGAAGAATAATAGACATTAAATAATAAAACAAGACGGAATCCTTAATTAATGGAAAATATATATCAGTAAAAAAATCAAATTTAGACGTAGGTAACATTTGCTACATCAATTCTTAAAAAAAAAAAAAAAAAAAAAAAAAAAAAAAAAAAAAAAAAAAAAAAGGATAACGCCAAGCATTCCAGTGACGTTAAGAATATAGACACGCTGAACCATATTCGGCAAAATCACGTTCCACTTGACAATGCTATCGAGAGAAATTATCGTTACAGTTGCAAAAGCGGAATGCAGATGAGGGTTTGGCTCAGATTCCTAGTCTTTACGTTGCACAGCGATTTAAGAACACACTCATATATATATATATATATATATATATATATATATATATATATATATATATATATATATATATATATATATATATATATATATGCGTAGTAGGTTGGTGAGGGCACCAGCCACCCGTTGAGATACTACTGCTAAAGTCATTGGATTCTCTGACTGGCCAGACAGAAATGCATTGATTCCCTCTCTCTTGTTACGGCTAATTTTTTCTATGCTTACACATACACCGAATAGTCTGGCCTATTCTTTAGAGATTCTCGTCTTTCCCCATACACCAAACAATAATGAGATTACCATACACTCCTTCGCTTAATTGGTAAGTTACTGTACTGTAATTGTTCAGTGGTACTTTCCTCATGGTAAGGGTAGAAGAGAGACTTCAGCTATGGTAAGCAGCTCTTCTAGGAGAAGGACACTACAAAATCAAACAATCATTCTCTAGTTTTGGGTAGTGCCATAGCCTCTGCACCATGGTCTTCCACTGCCTTGGTTTAGAGTTCTCTTGCTTGAGGGTACTGTTGGGCACACTATTTTATATTATTTTTCTTCTCTCTTCCTTTTCTTTTTTGAAATGGTGCGTTGAGCAGGCTTAATAGAAGGATCATGGATGCCTGGTGGTTTATCAAAAGGCTGTATTTTTCCGTATCTTATTCTTTTTCTTTTCAAAACCCTCCTTACTGCTCTTTCTTTAGTTGAAGTAGCTATCCTGGAGGCTATTTAGCCTTGCATGGTATATAGGCTTCTCCATGTTGACCGTTTTTTTTTTTTTTATGCCTTTTTTTCTATAGTCTATGGGCTTGATAAATTACTTAATTTATATTTCTGTACACATTGTTTTTGTTATAATTCTTGTTACTCTAGTTTTTAAGTATGATGTCTCTTTTTTTATTTCTTTTGCTGATTGGAGACATCGAGCAAAATCCAGTACCAGTAGGCTACATCATAGATTTAATCAATGTCGTCTACTGTATTGCAATATTCGTGGTCTTCATGCAAATATTCAAGACCTTATTGTTGCATCCAGACAGTATGATATTCTTTCATGGTTAGGAACTTTTGTTTCTAATATGAGGCACTCATCTGAACTCTATAAATAGTTTAAAAAATCGAATAATTTTGAAACGTGATGCCATCCCTAGGGCTAGGGGAATGGCGGTGCATACTAGGACTGGGTACCATGCTTTTCATAAGTTCTGCTATGAATGTGGATGTCATGAGATTCAGGTAGTAAAAGTTTGTGGCAGGCATAACAACTTCTATTTTATTTTCGATCTACCGGAATCCAGGCATGGATAATTCTATGTTCGATTGTATTTTTACCATTATGGCTAAGATACAAGGAGCTGATAAAAGGCTTCTTATATCTTTGGTGATTTCAATGCTCACCATAGGGAGTGGTTAAGTTCTGAGTCTCCTACCAATCACCTTGGCTTAAGAGCTTTAGAATTTGCCTTTGAATCAGGCTGTGAGCAAATTATAAGTGAAGCTATTCACAGGTCTGGTATCTGCTTGGACCTTCGATACACTGACTCCCCTGGTGTTATAACAAGTAAGGCTTCTTCTCCAGTCGGTACATATGATCATGCCTTGATTTCATTAGTAGGGAAGACTGAGCAGCCTGTCCCCGATGTTTCATACTCATGTAAAATTTATATGAAAACGCAAGCAGACTGGGATGGGATTTTGCATGATCTTTTGGGCTTAAATTGGTCACAATTATATCGTAGTGTTGATCCTTTTTTCCCTTTGAATGAGAATCTAGTCAACATAATTGATAGGCGTATCCCCTCTCGTGTGCTAAGGTACCAAGTAAAGTACAAACCATGGTTCAATGATGATTGTGGACGCGCTATTTTGGAGAAGCAAGAGGCTTATAATTTTTGGATGGGTAATAGATCTTAGATTTGACCTGGAATAACTATCCTCAGCTTAGAGATTTCACTTAGAGGGTTTATACTTCAACTGACAAGCAATACAATTCAACCATAATAGGAACCCTTTCTGGTACAACCTAGGAATACAAGTTGTGGACTATTCTTAAATATGCACTCTTTGTCGTAGATGCAACAATTCCTTCTTTACTTAAACCAGATGGCTCAGTATTTGAGAGTAAACAGAATAATGAAAGACTCGAACTTCTTCATTCTTTTTTTCCTGAGGCTAAACTAACTAGATTAGCTTCTTGATCTCGTAAAATTAAAGCTCTGTTGATGGACGTTAATGCTTATGGAGGTGTAGACACAAATGGTATTTTTCCTTTGTTTTTTATAAAGACTGCAGGTTTTTTAGGTCCAAAGTTATCTGTTATTTTGAGCAAGTTAGCAGGAAGAGGAGCTTTTAGCACTTGTTGGAGAATTGGTAATGTTACTACACTTTGGAAATGTGTTTGTTGTAGCTCAAGTCCAACTGATTACCGTCCAGTTTCCAGGACTCCCATATTATCTAAAGTTTTTGAACGTCTTTTAGCAAAACGTCTTAATAGGTTTCCTGAAGGTAATCATCTATTCCCTAGTTTGCAAATTGGTTTTCGTAATGGCTTTTGAATATGGGATTCCCTCCTTACTATCTCCAATGCTGTAGAGAAATCTCTCGATTGTGGGGTGGAAGTTTGTATGATTTGCCTTGATTTTAGTGTTGCCTTTGACCATGTTAATCCTGAGGTCTTTGTTTTCCAACTAAAACAGTTGGGAGTGAGTGGGTCGTTCACTAGCATTATTATAGCATTTTTAAGCAAGAGATATCAAAGAGTTGTTGTTGGGACCGTGTAACAAAATAGAGAGTAAGCGATAATGAACATTATTTTGTTGAACATGGCCTCTAGATTTTTTTTCTTCCGGTGCATTTTATAAAATGACACAAAAAATTTTCGTTATATATCTTGACATTAGATATAAAGATTATAACTGATATAAATTATAAACAGGTTTATTAAAGGATATTGATAAGAGGCAAATATGCGTTAGGTCTATAAAATATGTTGCTTATTTTCAATCCATTGAAGTAAATATTATTGTCAGGAGAAAAATATGCAAACCTCATATCTAAAATATGAATTACTTTATTTTATACTCTCTCTCTCTCTCTCTCTCTCTCTCTCTCTCTCTCTCTCTCTCTCTCTCTCTCTCTCTCTCTCTCTCTCTCTCTCATTCTAGTTGTTCAACTTCGATCACACCAATCTAAAGGGATGTCAACAATGCTTTCAGGAACATATTTTCACAATAACTGTTACATATTATTTGAAGAAGTACGCCCTTATTGAACTTTAGTGGGAATTCTTATCATTGTATATTGTTATTGAGTTCTGTCACATTACATAAGCATTAATTCCAAAGGAAACTGCGGATAAAACAGTAAAGTAAGCAGCCATTAAGGAAAGTGAAGGTATTATTGATAAATTTAACGGTATTGAGTTTTATGTGAAATGAATGTATGCTTTTCATACTTATATTTTTAGCATCATATTTATAATGGAGCTTCTGTAAAAAAACTACTTCTAATGATTTTTCATTTTATAAATAATAATAATAATAATAATAATAATAATAATAATAATAATAATAATGTCTCAAAATCATACGAATTATGCTTCATTACATATTTTCTTCCCTTAAGACACTACCGAAGACTTGCAAGACTAAAATCTTGATATAAATTAGGCTATAAATTTTCTAGCTGTAATGTTTCATAATTACTTGAATCCTATGTCTCTTGTCCGTAATTTTTGTTGGAGACGTATACTCACGACTTGGATATGGTCACCATTTATTCAAAGGTTTCGAAATAATATAATGAACATGCGTAGTTCACGAAATTTAGTGAACCCGGATATTATTATTATTATTATCATTATTATTATTATTATTATTATTATTATTATTATTATTATTATTATTATTATTATTATTATTTTCTTTTTTATTATTATTATTATTATTATTATTATTATTATTATTATTATTATTATTATTATTATTATTATTATTATCTGTCAGTGGTTTTTCCCGCCTCTGACGTCATTTACCCTTATTCTTACTAACTATTGTGGTCTGGTATCACTGTGTGGGCAGTGTTTAAATGGCAGGACAGGATTGGAAATGAAACTATAAGAGAGATTACTCGAGTACCATAAAATGTGGATGAGATCATGATGATGGGTTTATGGAGATGGTTTGGGCATGCTCTTCGCACTCCCTAAGTGAGATTAGTTCACCAAACGTTCAGCTGGGCTCCACAAGGCACTATGAGAGTTAAAAGTCACAGGACTACATGGATGAGAAATACGTATCGCTAAGTATATGATGAATGGAGAAGTATTGAATTAAAAGTTCAAGATAGAGACGACTGGCGAAATCTAAAATAGGCCCTTTGCGTTAACAGGCACGGGGGATATGATGATGATGATGAGGATGGCGGGAGAAAAGAAGTTACATCAGGCTAAACAACATAATGACAAAAATAAAAGAAAAACTGCTATATAGGGAGAATGCATACATAAACCCACGAGATAGTGGATGAGGATAATGAACCCCGGTGTTTACCAGGTGTTTATTTCTCCTTAGCAGACAAGATTACATTTACGATCTCGTGTTTGTCGTCATTCGTGGGTCGTTAACTCTGCTTTCGTGTGTCCATAAAGGCGAGGACAATATTCTAAGATGGGTTCCAAGTAAAATATAGACGGTGACATTCTTGTCTATTCCTCAGGGAATAGGACATTATAACAGATTGTATTTTTTTTTTTTCTAAGAACACAACATTATGCTCCACTAAGGGACGTTTTCCTTGTTCGCTGGCGAACTTTGAGTATTCTCAAAAATGCTTTTAATTGCGCAAAACCATTGCATATACTTCAAATAATTGTGTTTCACAGAAGATTCTCTCTCTCTCTCTCTCTCTCTCTCTCTCTCTCTCTCTCTCTCTTTATGTATATATATAAATATATATATATATATATATATATATATATATATATATATATATATATATATATACATATATATATATATATATATATATATATATATATATATATATATATATATTGTATCGGTATATTTACATATATATATATATATATATATATATATATATATATATATTGTATCGGTATATTTACATATATATATATATATATATATATATATATATATATATATATATATATATATATA
>NC_090733.1:14553371-14558371 GCF_036898095.1 Palaemon carinicauda | reverse complement strand
ATATATATATATATATATATATATATATATATATATATATATATGTATATATATATATATATATATATATATATATATATATATATTTCTTTATTTATCTATTTTCATTTATTAAAAGCTATACAATTCGCAATGTAATACATGCTTGATCAATATATGCAAATAATTTCATGCATTATTTTCTTATCTTCTTACTTTCCTCTCCGTACCTATTGAAATTTTCAATTGAAATTATATCTGGCTTTGTGGGACTTCATACAGATTATGCCAAGTATTCAAACAGATCAAATGATCGAACATATCTTGCGCTTTTTGTAAATCAGAAAAAAAATATCATAGTTGCGTTTTTGTACACTTCGATGAGAATACAAGGATGATGATGATGATGATTATGCTTATTATTATTATTATTATTATTATTATTATTGTTGTTATTATTATTATTATTATTATTATTATTATTATTATTATTATTATTATTTCTCTCTATCATAGTCTTCCAATTCGTGTGGGTGTTTTTTATAGTGTAGGGTTCCAGGTTGCATACTACCTTCTTAGGAGTCCATCACTTTTCTTGTTATGTGCGCAGTTCTTAGGATCCCACTCTTCTGCATGAGTCCTGGAGCTGCTCCAGCCTCTAGTATTTCTAGATTCCTTTATCAGGTATCTTGGAATCGTTTGTAGTGTTCCTATGATTACGGGTACAATTTCCACTGGCATATCCCATTTCCCTTCTCTTCCTATTTTCAGGTCTTGATACTTTCTCTTCAAGTCCGAAGGCCCCCGGAACTGTGACATCAATGAGTGATACCTTCTTCTTGATTTTGCACGTATCATCCTATCTGTTCTTATACCATAGTGCCAAAGGATCTTTGCCTGATCGTTTTCTATCACTTCCTCAGGTTGGTGCTTCTACCACTTATTACTGAAAGGTACCTGATGTTTCTTGCACCGGTTCAAGTGGTGGGCTTCTGCCACTAAATCATGTGTGATGGGCCACGAGTAGGCTGTGACTCAAAAGGTGAGATAAAAGCAACTGAGTAACTTTATTACAGAACATCGAGTTTATATACACACCAAGACCCGGCAAGAAGGTCACAAAATACAACAGGTTATTCCATGTCATACTGGCAACCAGTAACTGTTGACAGTTAACAAAAGAAAAGCAGACAAGTTGATGTAAGTTGCAGTCAGTGCGAGGGTAGAGCGAAGATACAAACGATAATATATATAAAAAAGAGAACTGTCGTTACTATGTACGATCGTGTGACACACAAGTGGTATATGGCTCCATCTCTAAAAATGACACTGTACATGTTGAATAGGGTGCCCTGTTCTAGAGAGGCAAACTGTAGCCGGGTCATCTGGCTGAAGATAAGCAGGTTTTGGATGATAATTGGAAAACCCTGTCTTCTTTGCCACTGTTGAATAGGAATGCTTTCAGATTTTGTCGGATCACAAGGAAAGGGCCAATGTGAGGGGGCAATAGCAGTGGCTTGCCAGTGTCGTTGCATAGGAAGACGTGCGTTTCAGCAGGTGGTATATGGCTAAACCCATAAAAATAACATACTGTACATGTTAAATAGGGTGCTCTGTTCTAGAGAGGTAAAGTGTAGGCAGGTCATCTGGCAGGAGATAAGCAGTTTTTAGACAATCATTGGACATTCCAGTCTTCTTTGCCACGAAGGTTTAGTAGGAATGCTTTCGGATTGCATCAGATCACAAGGAGAGAGCCCTTGTAAGGGGGCATTAGCAGTGGCTTGCCAGTGTCGTTGCTTAGAAAGACATGCATTATAGAGTGCAAGTCTGTTTATATGTGATGCTTCGCTGGGGGCTTGTAAGTCTGGCGGCATGGAGTAAATTTTCCCACGATTTGACGTATGCGCTGGAGATCGTCGAAGGAAGTTGCAGGGGGAAAAAATTCGGCAGGGACGACCAACGAGTCGCCATACACCATTTCAGCTGACGTGGCGTCCAGGGCATCTTTAGGAGTGGTCCTTAGAAGACCTAGGGAAGCTTAGTAAACCAGATGGAGTTCTTGCAGCGGGACATCAAAACTGCTTTGAGGGTGCGATGAAAACGTTCAACCATTTTATTGACAGTGGGGGTGTAGGTAGTTTTCTGACGTAGGATGATACCCAGGAGATTCGTCATTGATGTCCACAATTGAGAGGTGAAAGTGGTACCCCTGTTAGAAGTAATATGCTCAGGAATACCAAATCTTGCAATCCATCCTGAGAGTAAGGCATTTGTATATGAGGCAGACGTTGCAGTTTCCATAGGAATGGCTTCAGGCCAACGATTGGAGCGGTCGATGACGGTAAACAGGTAATGATGTCCTCGTGATGAGGGTAGGGGGCCTACAACGTCGATGTGAATGTAGGTGAAACAACGCTGATGTTAAGGAAAGGCGGCCACTCCTGAATCCGGGTGTCGATGTACTTAGGAATTTTTGCAAGAAGTAAAGGCGCAGACCCAATCCTTAGCATCCTTAGAAATGCCGTGACAAATGAACTACGTTTTTAGCAGCTGTGCAGTAGAACAGCGCGAGGGATGTGAAACGCCGTGAATGAAATAAAACACCCGTCGGGCGCGTGAGAGCAGGAATCCAAGGTTGCAGTCTATCAGTACTGACGTCACAGAGGAGAGTGGTGTTGGAGTCGTCGAGGGGGACGTCTTCCTAATGAAGGATGTGTAGGATGCCCTAAATAATTGATACTCTGAATCCTGCCGTTGGACTTCAGGCAAGGCGTTGCAATCCAATCTCAGTTGAACGGCAGCCAATGTATTTCTTGACAGGGCATCGGCCACAGGATTCATTTTCTGAGGGACATTTTGAAGGGAGCAATTGTATTCAGCCACGGCGGAGAGATGTCGGCGGTGATGGGCGGACCAGGCCTCAGACTGTCCAGTGAAGGCGTGCTCCAGAGGCATGTGGTCTGTGCAAATGACGAAGGGCTACCTTTTAAGAAATGGCGGAAGTGACGTACAGCCAGATGCACAGCCAGCAATTGGCGATCAAAGGTAGAATAACCTGATTCTGCCTTTAATAGTTTTCTGCTGAAGAAGGCCAATTGGCGGGGCGAGCTGTTGACCACCTGTTTGAGTACCACACCAATAACGACGTCGCTGGCATCTGTGGAGAGAAGGAGAGGGGTATGTGGGACGGGAAAAATGAGAGCAGCAGCGGTTGATAGGGCATTTTTTGCATTGCAGAAGGCCGCTTCCTGAAGGGGACTCCACTTCAGGTCCTTTGGCTTGCCCTTGTGAGAGGTGTAGAGGGAAGCAAGAGTGGTGGCAATGGCTGGCAGAAAATGGTGATAATAGTTGATCATTCCCAAGAATATCTGCAGTTCTTTGACGGTCGAGGGCGTGGGGAAGTTCTGAATGGCTGCTAAATTCTCAGGGAGGAAGGACTCCAGGAGTGATGAGGTGCCCTAAGAACGACATTATGTTGGCACCAAAGGTACACTCGTCATACCGGACAACAAGGCCATTTTGTTGTAGGCGGTCGAGCATGATGCACAGGTGACGGAGGTGTTCCTCTTTTGAGGAAGAGAACACAAGTATGTCGTCCATGTAACACACACAGAAGGGAGGTCCTCGAAGATGCCATCTATGAGACGTTGAAAAGTGTCCCCAGCATTAAGAAGGCCAAAACAGGGGTAATTGAAGGTTTATATACGGAACAGAGTGGTGATGGCGGTCTTTGGGATGTCTTCTGGGTTCATGGGCACCTGAAAATACCCCTTTAGGAGGTCGAGCGTTGAGAAAACCTTCACTTTGTGCAGGTAGGAGGTCATGTCGGCGATGTTTGAGAGGGGTAGTGATCCGGTTCTGTTTGCATGTTCAGGAGCCTATAATCCCCACATGGACGCAGGGAGCCACCTTTCTTCAGGGAGATGTGTAAGGGTGTTAACCCTGTGCTATAGACCTTTTGGCAAAGGCCCATTTCCTCTAGTTCGGCGAACGTCTGTTTGGTGGCTGCCAATCGATCCGGTGCCAGACGTCTGATTTTGCGAAGACTTGGGGTCCCGTCTTATTGCTATTGTGCCCCTTTCCTTCTCTCCACCGATGCCAGCGACATTGCTATTGGTTCAGTACTTGAACAGCTTTTCAAAGGTTCGTACCCCCACATTGGCCGTATTCAGCAGAAAATTGTCCAAGGCAGAATTGGGTTATTGTACCTTTGATCGTGAATTGCTGGCGGTGCGCGAGGCTGTACGTTACTTTCGCCATTTCTTAGAAGGTACGCCCTTTGTCATTCGCACAGGCCACATGCCTATGATGCACACCTTCACTCGACAGTCTGACACCTGGTCCACCTGCCAAAGACAACATCTTTCCGCCGTGGCTGAATATAATTGCACCGTTCAACACGTCCCTGGGAAAATTAATCCCATTGACGATGCCTTTTTCAAGAAATACGTTGGCTTGGATTGGATACAACGCCTTGGCTTGAGCCCAACGACAAGATTCAGAGTATCAAGCATGTAGGACATCCTGCACATCCCTCGGTTGGGAAGATATCCCCATCAACGACTCCAACACCACCCTCCTCTGTGACATCTGTACTGGTAGACCGCAACCTTGGATTCCTGCTCCCATGCTCCGACAGGTGTTTGATTTTATTCACGGCCTTTCAAATCCCTTGTGCCGTTCTACTGCATAGCCGCTGAAGACGAAGTTTATATGGCACGGCATTTCCAAGGATGCTAAGGATTGGGTCAGCGACCGTACTTCTTGCCAAACTTCCAAAGTACCGCGACACACGGATTCAGAAGAGGGCGCCTCTCCTCAACCTCAGCATCATTTCACTCACATTCATGTCGACGTTGTAGGCCCCCTACCCACATTGCAGGGACATTGCTACCTGTTACCGTCATCGACCGCTCCACTTGTTGGCCTGAGGCCATTCCGGTGGAAACTGCAACGTCCGCCTTATGTATATCTGCCTTACTCTCAAGATGGATTGCAAGATTAGGTATCACTGAGCATAT
>NC_090733.1:14540871-14545871 GCF_036898095.1 Palaemon carinicauda | reverse complement strand
ATACAAAGTACATAATTGATTACTTTGTATGGCCAGGGTCCACTAAGTGGAAGAGACTGTCATTTAGACCCCACACCTAACCCTCCCAACCACCCTACCTTATTAAAGAATAGGAATTAGGTGCATTTCTTGCACTTGAACATTACAACAGCATGCCACTTACATGTAGTTTTTCGGCAGACAGAACATTTTGTGGTTACTTTGTTGTCATTTTTACACATATGACAACGCTGTCTCTTTGCAGCTCTTTCTTGAGATTGAGAATTATTTTATTCTATAGATGGTCTTGCAGCTTTAGCAACTCGTCGGGCATTTGGCGTCCTAGGCAATGATACCCTTGAAGACAATACAGGTTGGACTAAGGCCAATCCAAGTTCATGAATGAAAATTCTTCTCTTGAAGGTATCTTTTGCTCTCCAGTTAGGTTGCCCTAGATTCCAAAGGACAAGAGCATTGTAGGCAGACACATCCATTATGTTATCAAACATGGCCATTGGCCATCTCTTTGTCTGAGGCTTTGACCTTTAAGTTGCAACAAGTTTGTCTAAATTATCAACTCATCCTTTAGTTGAATTGTAAAATTCAATTGTGTCAGGTTTCTTTTCTTCTTTATCACTACAAGTGACACTATCATGCATATTACTCAACAATACTACAGTTTTTCCTTTTCTGGGAAAATATGAAATAATCATATTTTCTTCATAGTAACCTTCAACGTTAGTATATCTGGTCCTTCCTTTAGGGTTACAGAATTCTACTGGGAGTTCTTTTCGATTTTTTCGGATAGTTCCAACAATTGTTTGCTTGCGCTTTCTCAGTTCTTTAGCTAAATCTAAGCTACAGAAAAAGTTGTCACAAGTTACATTTCTACCTTTAAGCCATTCTGTGAGTTGTAGAACAATACGTTTACCCTGCTCACGTTCTGCAGATTCATCTTTACGCCCAGTGTAAACTTCGGCATTCCAATGATATCTATTCTCTGCATCACATGCTGCCCAAATCTTTATCCCATATCTATCAGGTTTTGATGGAATATTCTGCCTAAATGGACACTTTCCTGTGAAAGGAACCAGTTGCTCATCTACGGTAACAGTTGATGATACGTTACACATCAGAGGAAGTCTCTCAACCCAAATGTTCCAAACATCTCTAATAGGAGCAAGTTTGTCTGTGGATCTCCTTCGAGCTCTGGTTTCTTTATCATCAAATCTAATAAACCTAAAATATTTCATAAATGTTTCAAGAGACATTGTAGCTTGAAATATAGGACGTCCATATGTGTCATCCCAAAGACTCCTAAGAGACTCTCCATGAGATTTATAAACTCCTGCTAAAAGACGCAATCCATAAAATGTTCTCAGGTTTTCTAGGCTAATTATATCACCTGAACCCAAGACACAATTAGCTTCTTTGTCATTTTCAAAATTATATTGAATAATTTTGGAGTTATGAATAATTCAAATGCAGACAGTATATCTGATATTCTTGAAGCTGCATAAGGAGTGATACCAGGAGTTTGATCAATGATATTTCTTGCACACTTCTTTCCTGATGACCTGTTTTTCTTTTTCTGAAGACCATACAATATTATCCTTTTTGGATGTGAAATTCACAGAGGAAGGTGGCTGTTCTTCATCATTACAGTCAGTATCAATGGATGTGGAATTTGAGCTGGTAGATGTTTGATTATAAGGTTCATTGCCATTATCCATACCGGTATTTCCCCTTCTGGTTGAAGAATTTGTACCGGAAGCCTGCAGTTCTTCAGCTTCATCTCCATAATCAGAGTCACTGAGATCATCATGAACTGAAAGATGGTAATTTTCCCCATCATCACTTTATGAAGACACACAATCACTTTCTTCAACGGATTCATGACCATAAAACTTGTTTACAGGAAAAGCTGTACACTTTCTGGAACACAAACAAAGAAAACTGCTTTTGTTAGTGTCCAAAACATGTGACTTAGACTATTGCTGGTAATAATTTTCATAGTATAATATTATGCTTAGCATTTTTCTAACTAATATTTTCTCTGAATCATTATAAATCAAAGACAATCTTACATTGATGTAAAGACTTACTTATCCATGGTTGATAAATTTTACTAGGACAAAGTTTATGGAAGCTCTCTCCCTTTTTTATCTATACCTTGTTAACAAAGAAGATCAATTTTTTTATGAAGACAATAATTAAACAAATTTCATATACTCCATTTGAAAGGGTAACTTCAATAATCATACCATCTTTGATACAGATAGCGAATAACTGTAAAAAAATACCGCAGATAGTAGGTACGGGTCATTTTGACCTGAACAGATTTGATGTTACTTTATTTGCTGCTCAGTAACTACTGGGAAAAATTTTACCATGCTTAGGCAAAACAATAACCTCTTGAAGTCAGGAAAATTCAAGGAGTATGAAGCTTCAATCTCTAAAAACAAAAGAGATATGGTAATGTAAAATTGTTTTCGGGTCAAAAAGACCCTTAAACAGTGCAAAAGGGATAGCCAGTAGTTGTAATGCTTAATTATTGAGTTTGATAAGAAAACGAAGAGTATGGTCTTGATATACGTGGTTAGATAGCCGGTTTCCAATATGAACAGCTCACAGTTTAATGCATTTCACATACATCATTACATTTGTGTTTTGTCCTTCAGTTCTTCCCAATCGTTAAAATGTAACATATATTTGTATGTAAATATAAACTCTGTTTTATATAATAAGGCTCATAAACTTCAGTATGTCATTAAAGCTTTCAAATTAAAGGCTTCAAACGACTTCTATATATTAAAATCGTATGACGTAACCATTTTTTTTTTTAATATTCATCCTGAACGCTATTTATGACATAATAAGTTAGCATTTGATCAATGTTTTAAAAGAAAAGCTATTGATATATTTAGAATATATTGATTAATTTTGTTTTCTTAAACATAAACTTAACCATTAGAGCTAAAAATGTAGATCACGCTTAGAGGGAACAGTAATGAAAACACTCTGAAAGAATTTCAAGAATTCATGTGAGATATAGCCTAGTTTTCCTTATTTAAACTGTGTAATATTCAGTTCTGTTTCCTCCCAAGAAAAAGTTAGCCTACTTAACGGGAGTAAAAATAATAATCCTTATTTTTTTAGGATGATCATTATTCCCTTGAAAACTTTGAAAAAAAAAAAAGCCTTAATGTCCATGTATTTAAAAAGTAAAAGTATTCGTTGCCTATAGAAATTTCATCATAACAGCAGTTTGCCATACTCATCCCAAAAAAATATTTTTTAGAGCAAAGACGTGTCATGCGAAGGACGCTAAAGTAGTTTTGAAGCTAAAGGATTGAGACCTGCGTCTAAATGGCTGACAGTGTAGTTTTCCATGAGCTTTTCCTTAACAGAAATTGCAGAAAAGGGCCATATAAGAGAGAGAGAGAGAGAGAGAGAGAGAGAGAGAGAGAGAGAGAGAGAGATCATATTTTATGTTGTTTGTAAATATTATCAAGGGAATATTTAAGCAATATCATCTTCCATCTTTTTAGTGAAATGTAAGTGTTTAAAAATCTTTTGCTTTTCGTTCCTAAATTATCATTTTATCCTTGTTTATTATCATAAGTTTTTAACTTTCAAAAAATGACTATGAATTATTTTCATTCTAATTTCATTGTGTTTTTTTGTTTTTATTATCAAAGGTTTTTCTCATCTGAGTATTATAAAGAATAAATTATCAACATGCACAATGTGTAGAATATTCTATTAATTACGAAAATCACGATAAGCATAGTAAACGCTAGAGAGAAGCAAATATATATAAAATGGCAGAAAAAATTTAATGTTACTAAAATAAATACCATAACTGCATTTTTTTTTATTTAATTTTTATTTCCTAATTTTTTTTTTTAACAGGTTCATCAGCAATGGCCCTACTTCGGCTTGAGTTATAAAGTATCGATATGTAACATTAGGAATAATAATTGAATCCTTCGTACTATATGATGCATATTTTACTAGCATTTCGTTTAATTAGAATAGGTATATTACTCAAATTGAATTTATTCTTATTGTATTTTACGTAGAAAATCAATCATTAGTAAAAAAAAATTATTTCTAGACAGGGGTAACAGTTGCAAAAGCAACTCTCTCTCTCTCTCTCTCTCTCTCTCTCTCTCTCTCTCTCTCTCTCTCTCTCTCTCTCTCTCTCTCTCTCACAATACAGTTACTATGGGCATTTTTAATTAGATTGGAAAGATATAATTAAAAATACTTTTTTTTAAAAGGGCAACAAACACAAGAACACAATCTAACCTAAGGTTTTTAACTAACATAATCACCAAGGAACCGTATCCTTACCTACTTAGCTACCAGGGGATTCATAGGACCCTCCCATCTTTAGACTGCTGCATCCTTAGCTTACCCTAAGACTCAACCTTGTATTCGCTTCCCAACCGGCATCACTCCTGACAAGGTAACACTAAATCTTAGCATTTTGTAAATCGTAAAATTAGCTTCATTTTATTGTACAGTATTTCACCCAAATCTCAATAACAATTTGAAGACTTTGAAGGCCGCTCATGGATGGCAGAGGTAAGGGATAGTGCCACTGCCTATCACATAAGACAATGTCACAAACACTGACCGTATTACGCATTATCAGCGCCTAATCTTTCTCTCCACCCAGGCTAGGACCAAGGTGGCCCAGGCAATGGCTGCTGATGAATCAGCAGATAAACCTATAGGCTCTCCCAAACACCCCATACCTAGCTCACAAGGATGGTGAAGTTGCAGCGATCAAGGAAACAGACAAGTTTGTGCGGGGCTTGAACTCCAGTTTGTCAATCACCAGTCAAGGACGCTACCACCAGGACACCATAACCAGTAAAGAAAACCGATTGGACAAGTAATGAAGTTGACGTCTTCCGCAACGAACTACATTCTACCCATTAACTCTTCTCTTTCTTACTTTTTAACTCCTCTTAAATCTTTTATGGGCCTCTAATTCCCAGGACCTATTT
>NC_090733.1:14528371-14535871 GCF_036898095.1 Palaemon carinicauda | reverse complement strand
CTCTGTATCATGCCTTACATTTCTTATCAATTTCACAAATGCAATCACAATTTTATCATTGTTAATTAATATCATTCAAATTCTTATTTGTGAGCGATCCAATTAAGTTTCATGCAGGTTTTCAATTACGAATAGTCCCGACTGCCATAAAGAATATTTAACGAGTTGACAAAAACACTGCAGAGAAATGATGTCAGTATTTAATGACTGTAGTGTACATTATATACCAGAGTTATTTGTTTTCTGCGAGTTCCCGACTGATGTGAAATAGAGCAATTAAATAAGTAATATTATTACCTCACATTGAGGTAACTAATGGGGAGAGAGAGAGAGAGAGAGAGAGAGAGAGAGAGAGAGAGAGAGAGAGAGAGAGAGAGAGAGAGAGAGAGAGAGAGTTAAGTGCTATGGCATATCTTAACAATATAATTCATACATACACACATATATCTATACACACACACACACACACACACACACACACACATATATATATATATATATATATATATATATATATATATATATATATATATATATATATATATATATATATATATATTTGTTTTTTTTTCTTTCTGGGGTGGGGGGGGGAGCTCTAGCCATGTCGTCCTGATGGAAGTACCTCATTGGCAACTTCTACTTAGGATATTTCTGCGAGTGATATAACAGAAAAATTTCACCTTAGAGGTATCAACAGAGTTTTGACCTCTGGAGCAAATATCTCGAGAGATATCGTGTATGAATCACGGACGTGTTAATAACAAGCCATGGTTATCCTTCCCTGAATAGAGTTAACCTTATCTCGAAGGTTAAGGGATAGGGTAATAAACGTGATTGAGAGCCGTTACAACTCTTGATATCAAAGATTTGCTACTACTAACATGCTTCCTGTTAATCCATTTCCTTTCACAGCGTCATCCTCCTTGTTCGGTTGGAGAGTTAAGGCTAGTTTTCTTAGCTTTTTAAGTGTTACTTGATCACGGATGCTGCAATTTCTTCCTCATCGACTAAGTTGAGTATCCACCCTTTCGTGTGTTGGAAAAGTTTGTGTCTCCACTTAGTTGCAGATGACTTCAAACTGTTGGAACCTAGATTTATGTCTACTTTAGTCTCCAGAGCCTTCAAATATGCGGCCCTGAGACTATGTAATAAGCTCCCACGAAACATTCGAATGATTGAAAACATTAAGGCTTTCAAGAGGAAACTGAAGACTTTCTTATTTCACGATTTAACAGTAAAGAACAATACACGATATGAAACGTTAAATACTCTGAACGAACAAGGTAAACCGACAGTGGAGGTCTTGTAGAGAGAGGGGTTCCCCTGCTGTATGGGACCGGAAAAGCAGCCATCAAAGTAAAGTAAAGTAGTTTCCTTGATTATGTTGAATGCTTTTTTATTCCGAAGCCGGCAGGCTTTCGGCGCCATTTATCATGTCGTCAAACTCTCAGAAATCATTATTAGTTATTTAGTCATTTACTTTGGGAATATGTTATTTTTATCATTCTAAAGTGTGATATGTATATGGTATCTTCCCATCCTTCTTTGGTGTTTCTTTTGTGTTTTTTATCAGCATTGGCTTAGGCTAGCCTACCCTAGCCGACGTCCATACCTAGTAACTATTCACTAGTGCACCACTCCCTTTCTTCACCAAACCTTACAGGTTGGAAGGGGCTGTCTATTCTCCCACGCTGCCGATTCGTCACAGAGGAGAACTGTGGCCTTGAAGGTCCTTTTGGGAGTTGGATAGTGTTCTCAGTTACCCTAGGGTGACTGTGTTTTACTTTACAGGTGGCACAGGTCTCGGGATCCTGTTCCCTGTGTTTACTTATGTCTATCCATTAGAGCACCTTATCTGAGTTCTGATGCTGACTAGTAGACCTCCTTGTGTCGCCTTAACCATCAATAGGCTTCTCTATTAATCTTTGGTAGGCTATGCCTGGTTGTGAGGACTTGTCCTCTGTGCACTATCATGGCAACTCCTTTGCGACACTTTTGTTGCTCCATGTTGGGCTTTCCTCCTCTGCCACATCTCCATTTTCTGAGTTTCCTATTGCCACTCATCCTTCCCATTTCCTTATGCCTGTTAGTGGTCCCGTCAACCTATCTAGGCAGAGGTGCCGCCTTCTGTTTCTACTTCCTGTTTTGTCATCTTGACTTATCCCTCTAGCTAATGAAGTCTTGATTCCCTTGCCAGGTTAGACTATGTAGACAGAGGGGCTCCCTCCTTTCTCTGCTTCCAGTCTTGCAAACTTGAGTTATTCCAGCTGCAGCCTTAGACTAGCCATCTGGTCTTTCTTATCCCACCTATGAGGAATATTGTTCTCTGGAGTTGGTCGATTGGAACCTGTCTACTCTTGAGGTTCTTGTGTACCTTTGATGTGATCTTTTCCTCCATATTCCTAGCACACCGTTATTATGTTTTGCTTCATAAATCATTCCAGATTTCTGAGCGGTTTGTCATGTGTTCTCTTATATTTTCGATTAAGCCATTCTTTAGGTGAAGGCTCGTATAGGATAAGATATATACAATTTTTTTTTCATAAATTTGAGAAGTTATGATATTTTAATGATGCAGTACTCATTTA
Source organism: Palaemon carinicauda (assembly GCF_036898095.1). Classification (NCBI taxonomy): domain Eukaryota; kingdom Metazoa; phylum Arthropoda; class Malacostraca; order Decapoda; family Palaemonidae; genus Palaemon; species Palaemon carinicauda. The sequence continues at coordinate 14,533,283 of NC_090733.1, read as the reverse complement.
AATTTCTTATCTTTACAGGTCACTTAGGACATGGATTGCTCTACGGTTACCTGTACCAGGGGGGTCAAGTTACCCTGTGGCCACATGACCTGCTGGAAACGTGGAACCTGCCATGTTTCAAAGGGATACACTGTGATCTGGGACCCTACTGGCTTCTGTGACACTAATGTCTCCTTGGAAGTCCGAGATCAAAGTCAGAAGATGCTCCGACACTGGTTAAGAGGCTTCCAGAAGAGTTCTCAACAAGGTTCCCCTTAAATTCCATATCTGGAACTGAAGGACCTCCTTTTTCCCAAGGCTGAGGTGTCCTCCTTTTTTGGTCATCAGTTACTGACAGTCGAACTCCCGCCAGTACCACCAGATGATGAAGTCCGAGATGCTCTGCAAGTTATGAGCCTGGACATATCCACTACTTCTGTTTCATCTGAAAAGGAGAGGATCCCGCTGGCCACTGAGCCTCAGAAGAGTCACTGGATATACGTCAGGTGATTGCAGCTCTTAATGCATCTTTACTTTCCACCAAAGCACCGGCTTCTACGTCGATCCTGGTTCCAATATTAGACAAACCTTTGCTACCCAGTAATTTAGAACTAATGGCATCCATGAAAGCTTTCAGGAAAAACTTAACCTCCAAATATGAACGTTCTCTAGTAGATCTAATAGCTAGGATACAAGCGTTACAATAGGTGCCTGCTTATAGGCCCCCCAATCTTCGAGCCTACTAGAATACACAGTTAACAACCCGTGGCGCTATGCTGAAAATATGGATTTAACCAAAGTGTTCCTTCATATTGGTGATGGTGTGGATTTAAAGCCACTTTTGGACTTGGAATTCTTTCCATTGATCAATAGTTATCCTTACTGTTACTTGAGGATTAACTTTAAGTGACCATTAGGGATGATACAATCCCTAAGGAAACAATCATTATGGATCAGAGCAAGGCTAAATCTCTTTAGATTAGGGAGTTGAAGACGGCTGAATTCACTAATACCCAACTTTCTGCCTTTGGCATGAAACAGGCCACTTTTGTGGCCCCCAAAAATACTGTCCTCCCCCTTGTTTCTAGAATCTTAGAGGCTGTATTGAAAGCAGTAACGGAGAACAAACCCCTACAAGTGCTAGGGGAATGTAAACCTATCTCTCTAGCCCTCCCTTAAGATTCGAACAATTAGGAAGACGTCTAACATACATTCACTGTTGGAAAACTATATAAAGACGTCAGGGGCAAACAGTTAAATGAGAAACTGCCTAGGATTCTCGAATCCTTATTGAAGGGAGAACTGAAAGCTGAAGAGAGACTTTCTGCCTTTTTATCCTTCCAATAATATATAGAGATGCTTATTGGAAACAATTCCAAAGCTGATCTCTACCCTGTCTTAGCTGAAACTCACCTGATCATGTTTCGTAGGGATCAACATGCTTTCATCCTAGCCAGAAAAGCATGTAGAGAGTATGTCCTAGTAGCTGCTACGATTAGACGTAAACCCAGAAAACTGATCGACTTCAACTTTTGGGGGAAGGATCTCTTCCCTGAGAAGCTGGTTAAAGAAGTCATGGACAAAGTGGATCAGATTAATAAAAGCCTTATTGACTAGTGGGGTATTTACTCTGAACGAAAATTTACCCCGCAATGAAGGACCTCAACCCAAGGGGAAGAAGCCCGGAAGTCACTTCAAAGAAAGGAAACCCTCTCCTCTCACAATAGCCTCAGTGGCCGTCATTGCCCAGACTGTGTACACTATCCCCCAGAAGTACGTTTTACAGTCTCCAGCCTTTAGCTTGGTGTACAAGAGAGCTAGCACCACGTTTCACCCTGCCAAAGCTCATAGGAAGGTCTCTGGTAACAGGGGAAGGTCTGGAGGAGGCGGTAGAACTAGAGGCTGAGGAAGTAGAGACAAGGCATCTATTGTTAAAGGTCCTTTGCAACAATGAGGAGCTTCCAGTAGCGGGATGACTTCACCAGTTCATTGATCAATGGGAGTTTGATCCCTGGGCTCACAATAGTCTCAAAATGGCTCTGCTAGAAATGAAGACAGAAACCACCCCAGTTCAAGAGGTTCTTTCAACCTACAACCCCCTTTTTGAAGAATTACGTTTAGGACCTTCTCCGGAAGGGTGTCATCCGTTGCACAAAATCTAAAAATTTTCAATGGCGGGTATTCTGTGTGCCCAAGAAAGATTCGAAAACTATTCAAACTATTTTGGACTTGTCCCCAATAAACAAATTCAGAAGTTCTGGATGTTAACTATCTCTCAAATACAGACCCTACTATCCGGGGGAGTTTACACCGTCTCCATAGATCTTACAGAAGCGTATTGGCATCTTTCGATATGTCGGCACTTCTCCCCCTAACTTGGTTTAAGATTAGCAAGAAAGGCCTACATATTCAGAGCTATGCCCTTCGGGCTTAGTATAAGTCCAAGTATTTTCACGAAACTAGTCGAGGCCATTGTCCAACAACTTTGGGGCAGAGGCCTTCAGGTGATGGTGTACCTAGATGACTAGTTAGTCTGGGCTACAAGGAAGTCAGAATGTCTTCAAACAGCTCAAGAGGTCATGAACTTCCCCCAATTTCTGGGCTACCAAATCAACCTCAAGAAGTCCAGGGTATCTCCAGCTCGGAAATTCCAGTAGCTAGGACTTCAAAGGAACCTACAGTCACACACTCTTTCTCTACTACAAGACTAGAGAAAGGAAATTCTAAACTCGGTCAAGGGCCTACTTTGTTAAAAAATATCCACCAAATGACAACAAGAAAGGGTCTTGGGGTCATTACAGTTGACTGCCGAGATGAACCCAATCCTGAAAGCAAGGCTCAAAGATGCCAACAGAGTCTGGAGAAAAAAGTTTTCCAATGCTCGTAGAGATCATCGCCACAAAACCCAAGCCTTACTGCGGAAGTAGCTCAATCTGTGGTTCACTGCCCAGAATCTATCGAACGATGACCCTCGTCAGTACCCTCCTCCTTCTGTGTATATTCACACAGATGCCTAGAAACAAGGTTGGGGAGGACACTCCTCTTCCAAGAAAGTGCAGTGTCCGTGGTCGATCACATTTCAGAAGTTTTAAAGCAATATTCTGGAGGCTATGGGAGTGTTTCTGATATGTCAAATTGGTAATTGACAACAACTCAATACTGCACTGTCTTAACAGACAGGGCTCCATATCTCCTCATATCAACCATGCAATCCTAGCCGTTGTCTCTTTAGAAAAAAGGAGGAAATGGCATCTTTCAGCAGGTCACCTCGAAGGGGTTCGCAATGTGAGGGCGGACGCCCTGTCGAGATCCAATCCTCAGGAAACACAATGGTCTCTGGACTTAAAATCCTTTTGTTTCATTTTGGATCAAGTCCCAGAACTGCAAATCGATATCTTTGCGATGAGCTTCAATAAAAAAAAACCTCCTCAATATGTAGCACCAAACTCTGACTTTGATGCGACAGGAATGCATGCGATATCTCTGGATAGGAAAAAGTGGTTTCACATCTACCTATTTCCTGCATTTAACCTCCTACTGAGAGTACTGAACAAACTATGGACTTTAAAGGGAACAGCAGCTCTGGTGGCTCTTAAGTGGCCCAAGGGCAAGTGGTACCCGCTTGTTCTGGAACTCGAACCCCTGCAGATCCCTCTACCATCTCCAGTGCTGTCCCAGGTTGTTCAAAAGACAACCGACTTTGATTCCTCCTGGATAAGGAAAAACGAAAACCCTTCAGCTAATGATTTTGTTGCCCTTGCGGCTCAAAGAAAATTTGGAATTGCGAGGGAAAGAATTGACTTCATAGAAGATTACAAATCCAACACTACAAAACGAAAATATTTGTCTTCCTGGAAAAAAATGGGTTGCGTTTGTGAGAAGTCATCAGTCCTCTTCTATTTCTAAGGACTTCTCTATTTCTTTCTTTAATTCACTACAAGATCTAGGTCTAGCCTCTACAACTGTTGCCTCATGTAAGTCTGTACTACCTAGACCAATCATGTATGCTTTTAATATCAAACATAATAGCAAGTTATTCAATAAGACCCCAAAGCCTTGTACTAAACTGAAACCTAATGCTCCTCCCAAGGCTATTTCATGGTCCTTGGATAAATTCTTGCACTACCTCTCCAATAGATAACACCTCTGCCTCGCTGAGGGATCTGACTCAAAAGTCAATCATTTTGCTGGGTATGGTTTTTGGTGCTAGAGTCAGTGAGATTGTGGCCCTTTCAAGGGATGATGGCCACATTGAATTTTTGGATTTGGAAGAGGTAAACCTTTATCCAGATCCTGCATTCTTGGCGAAAAACGAACCTACCACGAAACGCTGGGACCGCTGGGAAATTGTTCCACTACTAGAGTACCCTTCTCTGTGCCCTTTGGATAGCCTTAAAGCCTACCTATCAAAGAGCCAGGCCTTTAAAGACGGTCAATTTGTTGAAGGAGATTTAAAAGTATCTAACCTTTCTATGAAAGAGTTAAGGTCCAAACTCACCTACTTCATCAGAAAGGCTGACCCGGAAAGTATTGCAGTACGTCATGACCCTAGAAAAGTTGCCTCCTCCTTAATTTTTTTCCAATTTACGTTCTTTACTGGCTTAAAGGCTTACTAGGATGGAAATCTTCAAGAGTGTTCTTCAAAATTTACTTACGTCAGTTGGGAGAGATTAAACACTTCGTAGTGGCTGCTGGTAGTGTAATTAAACCAGCTTCTTAAGTGATGTGCATGGAATCGTTTGGATTAGATAACTGGGATTTGTCAGTCTACATTGTGCAAGGGGATTATAATCTTTTGTTCCATATGCACTTTTAATGTTGTAATGAGTTACAGGTGGTATTCTCTCATGTCATGAGTACTACTGTTTTACTAATCGGTTTTATAATTTGATGTCGGGAAACTCAGTTTTCTGCATATACTTAGACATATATA
>NC_090733.1:14505871-14518371 GCF_036898095.1 Palaemon carinicauda | reverse complement strand
GCTGTAAATTTATTCATATTCAATATTTTCATTTGACCCAGTTCTGGTTTGGGCACATTTTTCCTTTGCTTACACATACACCGAACCGTCTGGCCTCTTATTTACATGTCCTTTTTTCTTCATACATATGACAACACTGAGATAACCAAACAAATCTTCTTTACTCAAGGGGTTAACTAGTACACTCTAATTGTTCAGTAGCTGCTTTCCACTTGGTAAGGGTAGAAAAGACTCTTTAACTATGATAAGTAGCTCTTCTAGGAGGACACTTCTTAATAATAATAATAATAATAATAATAATAATAATAATAATAATAATAATAATAATAATAATAATAATAATAATGAAAATAATAATAATAATAATAATAATAATAATAATAATAATGAAAATTATAATTGCTGCCTTGCCGTATTTTTTGAGGTTGGCCAATAGAGATAGATTTCATGAACGGACACACCATGATGTCACTAATTCACCGTATCTATCCGCAAGACAGTTTAGTTTAAAAATTTTCTGAATTTTGATATTGCAATTTAACAAAATACAGGTTTCAGTCTCAACGCTAAGTAAATAATGGAATGGATTGGAAACTTAAGATATTAATTTCCTAGTCCCTCGTTTACCATTTTGTATATTTGCCTCTTTTATGGGCTTAGTAATTCATGTCTAGTATGATTTGGAAGTTACGTTTTATTTATTTTTTTCTTCAGAAAACGGAATTATATTTTATTAAGTATCCTCTGTAAACATTGATCGTATCATTTACTTGCGTATTTTTATTTCACATAACCTTCTTCACAAGACATATTAGATTAAAGCTATTTCTGAAAACAAGCAATAAATTACTTAGAACCTGAACAACATACAGCATTGAAGTTATTGGAATTTAACAGCAAACATATTTTCACAGTCAAGCGAGAAAAACTGTGGTATAATCGATGAAAAACTAATATTGATAATTTTGATATCAGAATAATTTTGATGTCAAATCAATAATGATAATAACCTTATGAATTTCTGGTTTAAGTAGATAATTCGGCTAAGAATATGATTTCTACTGGCAGGTAATCTATCATACAGGCACACAGATAAACCCCGTTGTAATTGTAAATGCAATTATTCCTGAACCGGGTTTATTTCAAGCAATTATTATAATTAAAACTTGTTATTTTTTGGTGATTATTCTGTTGACTGTAATAAAAAGTAGTTCTAAGAAAATAGATTAAGAAATAGGAAATAGAAATTCATCATAAAATGATTTTTTTTTTTTTTTTTTTTTTTGCTAGGGTTGTTTTTTAATATCAATTCCAATCATTCTACCGTTTTACAGACTCTACAACTTAACCGTAATAGATCATATTATTTTCATATAATATTTATCGTATGTAAATGAATGAATATAAATTAATAACCTCTTCCCTTTGATATTTCCCTCTTATATAGAAGTTTTTTTTTCTTTAAATATTATTCAATCATGCATATACTGTTCTGAAAAAAGTAGTATATCTAATAATCTAAAAGAGTGGCAAAGAACTAGGAATTTTATTGATGAGAGAAATAGTCATAACTTGTTTGAGTTCGTTGCATTTATTTTCTAAAATTTAGTGATTTATCTTCAGGCCATAAAAGTCATGGGTACTCTCTTTAGGTTGGAAGTCACCTTAAATTATAATATTAACTTGAATTTGATATTTAATATCTGTTATGTCCTATATATATTCCTATATATGTTGTGTAGTAAATCCATATTCCATTTCCTTCAAAAATAATTTGGCTGAGATAAAATACATCTAAAATGACTTATCACTTTTAGATTACTTGTATGATAAAAATAAAATGTTTGGTATTGTGTGTCTTATAAAACTTATCATATCTAGAAAAATTACTTCATAATCATCTCTCTTTATCTAAAATTTATCTATCCTGAGTCAACTCGCCAACCATGTTCAGGAGGATAATCGGTAGACAATAGTATTGCAAGCATGTTACTTCATTGCATAATCGGAAGGTTTTACAAAGTATGATGTCTGATTCAGAAATATCTATAGTTTGGCGGCGAGTCTATATGCGGCATAATGTGAGGTCTCGAACTACCGTATTCCCCCAAAATTATCATGCAGAAACAAGTGACTCCGTGACACAGAAATTAATCCCACCATAGTTCAATATTTGTATGTATATTACTCATGATTATTGTAGTATCAGTGATTATTGTGATCTTCATGCTTCATGAATGAGTAGGAATGTTTATTCGTTAACTTGTGCTCACTTTAACTCACAGTGGTACCACTTCCTATTAGTCATTGTAGAGTAGAACTCTTGGTTTGTGTTCTGAAGTTGTTATGAAAATACCGTTTTATGCCTAGAAGATTTACTGTTATTATTACGATTTTTTTTTGGGGGGGGGGGGGGGGGGCTTGTCAAGATAACCAAAGCAAGTTATTTCACTTGTAAACACAAGGGAAAATAATTTTATTAAATATACATTTAACCACTTAGTTAAATTTAGGCTTATTTTCATCACTTAAAGTACCGAACTCAGTTGAGCCCTTTGTCTGGCTGGGAGGAACGTAGAGAGGAGAGGTCCCCTTTTCTGTTTCATTTGCTTGATGTCGGCTACCCCCCAAAATTGGGGGAAGTGCCTTGGTATATGTATGTATGTATAAGGAAAACGTTTATCCATTTGTATTTCGGTAAGACTTATGCGTTTTGAACATTTATAATGTTTTTTTTTTTTATGTTTTTTTCCCACAGATTCATTGGGCGAGAGGAACAATTTACACTTCATATTAATAATCATGAATATAAAAATCTGAAGTCTTCAGATAAATGGTAATCATTATCCAGCTGTGAAAAGTATTTTTTTTTTTTCAGATAACACTTTGCTGATGCTTTCAGTGATGGTATTTCTTTGTTCTTCTTCAATGAAATCATTCAATTGTTAATGAAAAGAGATGGTTTTCAAATATCAATGAAAGCTGAACACTGCCTCGAAGGTTTCATGTTTGAAGTATCACTGATCCCCACATATATTGAATTAATCAAGTTTCCACTCCGTTACTTCTCAAAAGAAGTCTGACGTAAGGCAATGATGCCCATGCTCATTTTGAACATTGTTTCAATAATCGGAACATTATTGTATTGCCGTACTTTATGTAATATTTTTGGATTTCTAATATTCTTGTTTTGGTTTTGAAGTAAATGATAGAAAGAGTTGAATGTTTGGCCCAATGAGTTTTTATCCAGACAGATTTTGCACTGAGGGAAATATGGATGTATCTGAAAGGAATTGCAATATTTCCTTCATCTTTTGATTTAAAGAGCCAAAATTTATTTAAGAGATAATTCAAAAGGAAAATTATCTTAGTACTTATTTATGATATGTTCATAAATACATAATCTGTATTTTTAGCATTCATGACTCTGCTAAGATGTTCACCAAAATGTTGAATAAAACTGTCCTAGTAGTCGCATTTGATAATGTGCATCAGTCTTTACATGTGAATTAAAATAATTTTAATGGAAGTTATATTTACCAATATATATCTTCATTGAAGTATGATATAGTAGGTAAACATGAATAATTATTTGATACGTCTTAGATGGAGTATATTTTTTCATGAATTGCTCGCTCATTTTCAGTTTATTGTTAATGCCAGTCTTCACAATCTTCTCATTTTCTAAATAAGCGAATATGTATACGTAACAAGAATGGCTGTGACATTTAGCAATTCGGTTAAGAAAGTTTTAGAGTAATGGTTATTCTCTTTCCGTTGTGGATATTACTTACTTGATATTTATAAACCAGAATGATTAATGAATACATTCTCCGAAGTATTATTCAATATAAAGGAAGAATTTGAGATGAAACTTGCTTCCCAATGAGGATATCTACTTATCATATTAGTATTCTTATTATTCTCAGCATATTTCATGTAATAAAGAGTTCTTAAATAATGTGAATACTTCAATTTTTAATAAATAATACCCACACCTGGAGATATTCTTTGAATCTTTTTTTTGGGGGGGGGGAGTGGGGCTTTTGTAAGGTGGAGCTTAATATTATTAGAACTTATTCCCTATTTTGCATTATAATGTTATCATATCCTTTAGCATTAATCTCAAATCAGTGTTGATATTTACAATATTCTCTTTCCTTATACCATTTAAGGCTATTGACTCATTACAAAAAAAAAAAAAAAAAAAAAAAAAAAAAAACCATATTCACAGTTCTGTAAACCCTTTCCATCTTCCTCATAAAAATAATTCTCTTCTTTTAGCTTAGGAATAGACATTTATGCATTTGACCCCACATTTTGGTCATGGGTATATTCCTTCCGGATATATTCCTTCCTACTCTGGAGGAGCTATACATTTATCGAGTGTTGGTAATATTGGTAATATTGGTATTTCCATTAACTCAATATGAAATTCAATTAATTTACACACACTAGTGACTCCTTCGCCCGTCCTTTAATTGAGAAACGTTCTCTTGATGTTTGGTACGGCACTTTTGATTACTAATGTTCAATAATTGAGAGGCGGTTCTTAAACGCAGTAACTAGTAGCCAAACAAGAGAGTTTAGGCTGGAAATATATTTCCATTATACCTCCATTTAAATCCATGAATTATACCAAGCCATTAAAGAAGTGGTACTACAATTATGTGAAGGAATTTTAGTCTAGTTTGTGAACTTTTTTTTTTAAATAACTATAATCTTTACAGATTCTGAGAATAAATGCTAACATTCAGAAGCTTAAGTAATATTCAGAGACTTTCGATAATATTCACAGGCTTTAAGAACATATATATGCATATATTTGTGGGTACATATATATCAAGATATATAGAGATAGTATGCATGAATTTAATTGTATATATGTAGTATACATGAATATAAAGATATATAGATGTATTATGTGCGTATGATATTGTATAATTGTAGGTAGGAATGTCGTAAATAACTACTTTTACTTATGTAGAGTTGCCTGCATTTATTTCGGTACACTTTATGGGGAGCTAAGAAGACGTGTGACAGCTGTACATTTAGCAGGTAACACTGCTTAGCAAAATAGAAGCAGATGGCAACGCTACCTGGGAGTTGAAGTCGATAAACATGTAAACATGTAATCAAAATCATTTCTATGAAATTATGAAATAAGGTTAAATAACACTCATTCGTTTTTTTACGGAAGCTACAGTAAAATAGTTAACAAGGAATGAAAACTTCGTGCTATTACTACACAACTTCAGCCCCTTTCGCTCTGGAGTTATTAGCATTACCTTTTTGGAATAAGTGTCTGGCTTTTCTTCTTCCCCCTTCCACAATCATTTCCAAAGAAGTGTTACAACAAATTATTCTATTCTTATTTTTTTCAACCACAATTGTAATAATATTACCGCCGTTAAGATACAAATCACGTTGACCTTAGTGATATTAAGGGATATCCTTACCTAATGAGTAAATACGGTTTATCGTTACAATCTAACAGACGTTCATGGCTTTCTTTAAGACTAATAACAAAAGGTGTCACCCATGGAGATCATATCTGCTATATGTGTAGGGCCAACATAAAATTCATATAGTATATTTACTTTCTTAATACCTCTAAAGCAGTCATTCCCTAATGATGGTTTAGATCGTAATTCTTATCAATGGGGAATAGGACAATTACTGGGAACTATGCACTTCCTCAAACCTGGCCTCAGGAAAAAAGTATAACTTAATCAAATACATTGATAACGGCATATTATTCACAGCTGTTATTCATAGCACCCCCCCCCCCCCTTTGTTTCTATTTCGGTGTTTCCATTTTAGTCGTTTTTGGTGTTTCTAATAAAGTCCATGTTACTTACATAATATTGAAAGTCAAATGATACCAGAGAAGAAAATAATGTATTATTATTTAATTGTTATTGACAATGTAGTGTAAAATATCCTTAGCTGATTTATACGAAAGGATAAATTAATTTAGAAAAAAAGTAGATAAACAAGGAATAACATTTGAACAAAAATAAAATATTGAATAACAGTAAATAAACATATAAGAAAAGTAGAGTATAAAGTTAGAAATAAATTATAATAAACAAATAAATTTATTATTTAACTAATCGAAATTGGTTACATTATTACATTAAGAATTAGAAATGAAATATAATTAATACATAAAAAAGACTAAGTAAGGGAAAGAGCTACTAAATAATAAAACAAAATAAACTATATATATATATATATATATATATATATATATATATATTGTATATATATTATATTATAATATATTATATATATATATATATATATATATATATATATCTATCTATCTATCTATCTATCTATCTATCTATCTATATATATATATATATATATATATATATATATATATATATACATATGTATATATACATAAGTATATATATACATATATATATATATATATATATATATATATATATATATATACATATATATATATATATATATATATATATATATATATATATGTATATATATATATATATATATACATATATATATATATATATATATATATAGAATATAAAAGAAAAAAAATCATGAAATTATCTTGTAAATGCCATTAATATGGCAACCCACATTATTATTCATTACACTTCGTGGTCTTTGAGACAAAGATGCGACATAAATCTATACAATTTGCGGCCTCCTTCGGAGCACTTCCCACTCTATTTCAGTATTCTGCATAAGCTGATTTGAGGTCCTTTCTTCCTACGAACCCCAGGCATTTACAAAGAAAGGAGACATATTTTCTATTGGGTCGAGGTCAAAGGCTTTATTGGGCCACAGCAGTAGTTTGATGTCTCTCTTCTTGCTAAATCACTTCCTCACAATAGTGGCTGTATGAATGGAACATGTATCCTGCATAAAAACCATGCGTTTTTGATATGGGAGGGCATACGAACGAACTGTTGGAACCATCACCTCTTCCAATATTTTAAAATATTTTTTGGTAGTCTTTCATGGTTAACTCTCCAACACCGTGAAGGTGAATCCATCACCAACAGCTGGCTATAACTTACCACGTTCTGTAAAAAAAAGGGAAAAAAAAAAAAACCAAAGTTACGAAGGACAGAAAGAGGTTTTTATCATAAATATAGTAAATATTAATGTAACTGTTGCTAATATAACTTTCAATCAGTATTATTCGATGTTCACCATAATCATAATGTCTATCAATGAAAATTATATTACAATCTTTATTGTAATTTTATTATATTTAAGTTGATAAAATTATCTATATTGTAATTGAATATTAATTAAATTATCAAAATTGTAATAAGCTTATATATACTCTATTTAATAAATGTTAAATATGTAATTTAAAACCACTAATCATACTGATCATATCAGTATTAATGGTAGCATTCATTAGAAATTGTAACCTGTTTAAGTGCATATCACACAAAGGAGCTACTTCTTCTATTGTAGAGCTATTAAAATTGGATATCAGGATATGGACAAATAAGCATCGTGGACAAGAGCATGAGCGGCCGCATGCACACATACATACCTACAAAGAAGAACCACACCAAAAAATAAAAAAAAAAATAAAAAAAAACCTTGAAAAATGGCCACTCCTCACCTAAACTTAAATTTGCGCGATACAGACTGAAAACATTAGTAATAAATAACTTTTATGTTGATTATCTTTATTTTCTATGTTATAAAAGCAAATATATCTTAGGTTACTTATAAAAGACTGAAATTTATTCAATGATTTGTCAAATTCAGTTAGGTGTTTCAAACGGCCACTTGCAATTAATACTGATATTCCATAATCCAGCACATATTCAGAAGCAATGGTAGCAATACAAGTTGAGAATATTACTTTTGTTAAGCAAAACAGCCTAATAATGAGTGTTTACTAGAATTAATTATTGATTACCATTTTGCCCATTATAAGTCACAACAATGACTTGCAAGCATACATATATCCCAAACATCACAACCACCAAATTTATTATTGAATGAAGGACATTGATTGGTCAGGAGTTGCTTCTTTATACCCTCAGCTGTCACGGTCCCAGTGACTTACCTTGAATTGTTTATTCTCCAGCAATGGACCTTTCCATGTTATGCTGACTAGCCTGATTTCTCATCAGAAAAGATAAAAGAAGACTTATCCGCAGAAACTAACCCCTAATCAGTGTTTTGTTGGCCAAACTGGAGTCTCAGCTTTTTGTGCCTCTCAGTCAACTTCTCCTTGTTAGCAAGAATGGGCCGGTGAATACCTTGATCATGAAGGCGTCTCCTCACAGTCGATGCAGAGACGTGTAGATGTAACTGCTCTCTTAACTGCCTCCGCTTTCTTGAAGTGATCGCTCTCAAACTAATGAGGATGTTTTTGTCACATATGGTAGCTCTTGGGGCACCTGGTCTGGTTCTATCACCAACATAGCCACCCTCCTCCCGTCGGTTCAGTCAACGATAAACGTTGTTACGAGAGAAACCAAACTGTCGAGAAATATTACTTGGACTGGATCCGTACAAAGACATTCCATGCTTTGACTGGCCAGACAGTACTACATTGGAGCCTCCCCTCTGGTTACGGTTAATTTTCCCTTTGCCTACACATACATCGAATAGTCTGGCCTATGCTTTACACATTCTCCTTTGTCCCCATACACCTGACAACACTGAGACTACCAAATGATTCTTCAACACTCAAGGGTTTAACTACTGAGTGTAATTGTTCAGTGGCCACTTTCCTCTTGGTAAGAGTAGAAGAGACTCTTTAACTATTGTAAGCAGCTCTTCTGGGAGAGGGACTCTCCAAAATCAAACCACTGTTCTGTAGTCTTGAGTAGTGCCATAGCCTCTGTACCATAGTCTTTCACTGTCTTGTGTTAGAGTTCTCTTGCTTGAGGGTACACTCGGGTGAACTATTCTATCTTATTTCTCTTCTTCTTGTTTTGTTTAAGTGTTTATAGATTACATAGGAAATATTTATTTCAATATTGCTACCGTTCCTAAAATATTTAATTTTCAGTGTTTCATTTCCTCACTGGGCTATTTTCCCTGTTGGAGCCTTTGTGCTTTTAGCATCCTGGTTTTCCAACTAGGATTATAGCTTAGGAAGTAATAATGATAATAATTAATAGTGCCTCTATTTGTTGACTACTATATGCACCTACGCCTTAGCTGTAAGACTTGCTGCCGATTCCTTTTTCCTTTGCTACTTGCGTGAAAGGTAGGTAAATTCTGGCAACTACCAATCAAAGAGCGTTTTGTCTTTTTTAACTGAGGAATAATGTTTATTGGCATATCAACAAATAGCACAGTGTCCACCATTAATGTGTTATATTTCTTAATGAATTTATGGCACATACGCCCATCATAATGTAATGTGAAACACCTAGTATAGTATCAACAACCTTGTGTAACAACTGAACCCTCGAACGATGTTTCTGATAAGCTAAATACTGTATATGCAATGGAAAACAGTAGCATAATAACCTTATATATTGACAGAGATTGGCGTTATATGTTCCTGTCGTAAAGAAGGTCAAGGATTGATTTGAACTAATATTAAACGCGGTAACTAGCATTATCTGCTGTGAGGGTATAATATCATTTTGTCCATTTTAACCTATTTATGGTTCGATAGGGTGAAGCATAATCTTAACTTGGATTACCAAAACCTATCACAAGAGAGAGAGAGAGAGAGAGAGAGAGAGAGAGAGAGAGAGAGAGAGAGAGAGAGAGAGAGAGAGAGAGATAACTGATTACAAAGATAGAGGCGGAAGTTGTGTAGCAATCATATTTTCTTGAATAGGGGTTTTTGTTATTTAACGGTTTCTTGTATTACGTTATTTATAGATAAGAATATTGCCATTTGTTTATCATCACTTCGCCAAACTCAAAATAATTGCTTTAAATCACGTGTTTAAAGGTCAACGACTTTGATTTACAGGAAGCGTTGCCAACAGTTTTGTTTTTGCTAAACATCGTTATCTGCTAAATGTACAACTGCCAGACGTGTTCTTAGCTCCCCATAAAGTGTACCGGAATAAATGCAGGCCACTCTACAGTATGTTTAGTCAGAGCACCGAATAAAATAACCGCAGACACGAAATGCACTACGATAAAAAATGGAGAACTGAAAGTGATATCAATTAGAAGATAATCTTTTTAATATGTAAATTCATTAGATTATTAAAATAAAAAAGCCCATAAAAATATCTAGTGCAATTCCACGGTGGGCCTTTTTTCAATAGAGGCAATTTCCAGCATTATTTGTATTAGGCTTGGGGTACCTTTGTCCCATAATCATGTAGTTTAAGAGATGTAACTATAAAAGAATTTTGAGATAGATTTGTTTATGATAAAATTTAAACCAGGCGCTGGAGATGTAGAGTTAATGCAACAGACCCTGGAAATAGTTTCAGTGTTCAAATACCATCTATCAGGAACAAATTATTGTTTATTGTATACAAAGAGAAAACACTTTTGAAGAGCTCCACATAAAGAAAAAATAATACCAGAGTACAAGTACAAGAGGAAGGCCAAGGTTTGGGTGGATGGATGGAGTGAAGGAAGCTCTGGGTGATAGGAGGATAGATGTGAGAGAGGCAAGAGAGCGTGCTAGAAATAGGAATGAATGGCGAGCGGTTGTGACGCAGTTCCGGTAGGCCCTGCTGCTTCCTCCGATGCCTTAGATGACCGTGGAGGTAGCAGCAGTAGGGGATTCAGCATTATGAAGCTTCATCTGTGGTGGATAATGTGGGAGGGTGGGCTGTGGCACCCTAGCAGTACCAGCTGAACTCGGTTGAGTCCCTTGTTAGGCTGGGAGGAACGTAGAGAGTAGAGGTCCCCTTTTTTGTTTTGTTTCATTTGTTGATGTCGGCTACCCCCCAAAATTGGGGGAAGTGCCTTGGTAAATGTATGTATGTATGTACAATAGATGTTATTTTCATAGAGAGAAAAATCCAAGAGAAGATTCGGGAAGAAAATGGGAAAGATTTTATATGTTTTGTAAATCTTGAAAAGGCGTGTCACAGTGTGCAAAGAAAATTAGTCTAATGATGTTTGAGATGGAGAGGACTACCGGCCAAGTTAGTAAAGTTAGTGAGAATGATGTATGACGAGACAAGAAGCATTGTACAAACAAAATATTGAGAGTCTGAGGCATTCCTTATGGAGTCAATTCGTGTTTTTCGTTGTTCTAGACCCTTTGAAATCTTAATTAAGGAACAACGAAGACTTATGAGAACTGATATTTTCTGAGGATTTTTTGCAAAAATACTTATTTGTTTTAAATTCTAATTTCACATAGATGGTCCGAAAATGAAGAAAATCCCTCCCTCATACTTCCAACGCTACTAGAGATAGAATTTTATTAAACAATTTGTATCATATTGGAAAAATATATAATAATTATGAATATTGGATTTGAGACAGTAACTTCATGAAAGAAAATGTAAAATGACTTTATGCAACCAATCTTCAATGAATTTGTTACGATTATTATTAATATTAGGTATTTAAGTTCAAAGAGAATTTTCAGTTATTTCAGAATGGACAATTCCTATTGGGCAAGGATCTAGATATATCTATTAATAATTTTTTTCATATTTTTCTTATGTAGGATAGCTTTAGAACGACTGGCTAAACATTAAATAAACTATCACGTTTCAATGGATTACGCGTCCAAAATGTCGGTTATAACTCTACTCTGTCTAATATTAGTATAGCGAATATTACTTAGTTCAATAATTGGTAATATAGGAAAGAGATTTTAGAAGTAGCTTTTAAAATACTAAAAAATAGAAAAAATTGCGAAGAGCATCAGCATATAAAATAGGCCCGTAAGCAAAACTCATCCTTCATTTAGTTATACAAAAACTAAAACCCGAGTAATTTCCTTTTCATGGTATACGTTCCAATATTCACGTAAGGAGAAAATCTGTCTCACTAGAGATATGCCATTGAGAAAATAGAAATAAAATCTTCTACCAATTCTTTCTATGGCAACCATTGATGGATTTATCATTTTATCTCACACCGAATAAGACTTCCCAACTGCATCTCTTCCAATAGAAGAGAATAAATACAGCGAAATTCTGGTGAGCAAATTTCTGTTCCAATGCATTTTTATCCCAAAAGAAAATAACCACAATACAGATTATTCTGTCAGTATAAACACTATTCATGATTCTTGAGAGATCCATTTCACGGGGGAAAAGAACTTTTGGAACGGATGGAAAAAATATACCTGTTTTCATTTGAAATGTGATTTATTTAATTGATATTGTATATATTGGCGTATATGTGAGAATTCCTGACTGATAGATACAAGAAATAATGATTGATTACGCAATGGAAATAATGGTCTACTTTATGTGAAATACCATCGTGGGATCAGAATATAGATAATTGAATAGAAAAAAAAATCAAGGTGTTAAGTCTGAAAGCATCCAACAGATAATACTTGATATAAACTGCAACTGAATAAA
>NC_090733.1:14490871-14500871 GCF_036898095.1 Palaemon carinicauda | reverse complement strand
GTCGGGCATATTTAACATTCTTGTCTGTCCTTATGCACTTGAAAACACTGTTGCCAAACAATTCTTCTTCGCTCAAGAGGTCAATTACTGCAATTTAATTTTTCATTGACTACTTCCCTTTTGGTAAGGGTAGAAGAAAAAACTCTTTAGCTATGATAAGCTGCTTTTCTAGGAGAAGGCCACCCCAAAATCAAACCATTCTTTTCTAGTGTTGGATACTGCTATAAACCATTTATTACAGCCTTTCATAGTCTTGGAATAGAGTTTTCTTGTTTTAGGGTACACTTGGACGCGCAGTTCTATGTTATTTCTATTTTTTTATATATATATTTGAAAGATCTAATTAAATGTTGTTACTGTTCAAAAAATATTTTATTCTGGTAGTGAAGCCGTTTGGCTTATAGCATTTTACTTTTAAAACTGGGATCATAGTATAGCTTGTAGTAATAGTAGTAGTACTAGTAATAAACGGATTTTGAAGCAAAGCAAAAAATCTATTTTTGGGTGAGGTAGCCATGTCATCCTGATGGAAGTTCCTTCATTAGTAGCTTCCTAGGTTATATTTGACTACAGTGATATATCCCAGAGAATTTACCAAAGGTATCCAGAATTCTAACTCCTGGAGTGAATATTCCTTAAAATTGGATATCGCGTAAATAGAAGACGTATTCTTGACACGTATCATAGCTATCTACACCCCTAATAGCGTTTCCGCTTCGAGGGGGAAAAAGTGGCAAGAATATAGGAGAGTCGTTAAAGAGGCAACGCTCTCGACAATCCTACTGTACTGTAAATAGTGCGCCGAATCGCCACCGCGAGGCGCCACCAAGCCATTATTTGTAGCTTTGTAGGTGTTCCAGATACAGTACCATAGGGAGGGATTCATTATCCTTTTGTCAAAAAGAGGGTGGGTCCATCAGGAGGACATGGCTACCTCACCCAAACATGGATTTTTCGCTTCGCTCAAAATCCGTTTTTGGGGCTCATGCCACGTCTTCCTAATGGAAGTTTACTAGAGCATTAATGTATCTGTGGATTTTCAATAGTGCCGTTATCTAAAGATAAATATTTCCTATTTGGTCTTCTGGACCAGAGACACTTGATGTTACCGTTATACATCAATTACCTGATCATAAACTATGTCAGCTCTTCCTGTCCCCGACAGGGAAGAGTCTGGGTAGACTCTAGGAAAAAACGCGAGGATTGTGAGTTCAAGGAACAATCTAGCGAACAGTTTGTATATTAGTGTCATCATATACATAAAAGATAGTTTGTATTTAGATGGTATATCTCTCTATGGGTTACTGATACCTCCCAAGTCTAGTTGAAAAGAGACAGACAGGTTTATATACGTGTAGGAAACCTTAGTTCAGTAAAATAAACAGTTTAGTACAATCAGTTCTTACCTGTTTGCTTGGAACAGTCTTAACCTTAGTTCCCTAATATTTTCTTGAATATTAAAAGAATCAAGGATGCTCTGACTTTATTCTTAATTTAGAATGCTTGAGGTGAAAGAGACGCAAAGATTCCTTCTATTGTTCATTAAAAAAATAGAAATCATGGTTGTATTCAATTACATCCTATGCAGAACAGTTTTGCATAAAAGCATAAATAGTAATAACAAAATTAAAATAAGTTTCACCTAAAAAGGAAAACATTAGACACTCTAAGGGAAATATAAAATTTCACTATGTATTCTGTTGTTACTAGGAACACTGTGCATATAAGTATGCCTGACACTTGTGTTAGTCTATTATGCTTAATGTCACCTGCGTAGAGAGAACAGTCTATAGTGTTATCACTAAACACAATACTCAACATGATATATCTTACGAGTCTATCATGTACACCCTTCACTAAAAGTCCCAATTAGTGCACTGTTCTTCGCAGTAATCAAGCGTCAGGTTTTATAATACAGCCTGCCGCCACCACATGAAATCTTATTCCCTGTAATTGCTTCGCATTGTGTTTGAAGAAAACTGTGGATGATTTCCATCCAGTATAAGCACGAAGGCTTTCAAACGACATCGTCTGAAAGAAATTCAGAGACGAGGCAACTTTTCTCGGATCATGACCTGCGGGGGTACTGTCTGAATCAGCTCTGAGTATAAAATAGGTGATTTTCGCCTTTAACTGTTTCAAGGATAATGTTGAACCAGACGTCTCTCCCCTGAAAAGCTGACCTCCCTTAAAGTCTGAAGCTCTACGAAAATAGACCTTTAGGTATTCCACTGGGCAGAGGGATGCTTCTTCCTTCAGAGGGCAGATTCTTAGTGGGCAGCTCGTTCTTGGCGAGAAACGTTGGGTGCGGATAGAGGTTCAGTTCTCCGGCGTCCGTGAACTGAATGTGGCCATCATCCCTCGAGAGAGCCACTATTTCGCTAACTCTGGCTCCTGAGGCTAGTGCTAATAAGAATATCACCTTTTGAGTCAAGTCTTTCAGCGAGCAATCCTCATTGTTCAGAGTTGATGCTAAGTGAAGAACCTTATCCAAAGACCATGAAATGGGCTTTGGAGGAGCTGCGGGCCGAAGTTTAGCGCAGGCTTTTGGAATCCTGTTGAAGATTTCATTAGAAAAGTCTACCTGGAAGGCATATAGTATTGGTCTGGCTTGGGCAGATTTACATGTAGTAATCGTGTTGCTGCTAAACCTTGTTCATGAAGATAGATGAAGAAGGACAAGCAGAAATCCGTAGAAATCTCCTTAGGGTTCTTCGCCTTGACAAATGCCACCCATTTCTTCCAGGAAGACTCATATTGTCTTCTTGTTGACTTTGACTTGTATTCTTCTAAGAAGTTAATACTGTCCCTAGAAATCCTGAACCGTTTCTTGACCGCTAGGGCGAGAAAATCATGAGATGAAGGTTCTTGGTTTTCTCTGATGAAGCTGAGACAGTCAATTTCTGCTCTTGCTGAGTCAGAACTGGGTCCGACAACGGGATCAGCTTCAGGCGTAGTTCCGTTATCAAAGGGAACCAAACACTGTTGGGCCACTTGTGGGCCACTATTGCTGATATCGCTCGAAAGGATCTCAATTTGTCGAGGACTTTCAGCAGAAGGATGGTTGGAGGGAACATGTAGATCTTGGACCACCTGTTCCAATCTATGGACATTGCGTCTGTCGCTTCCGCTAGAGGATCCTCGTACGGGGCTACATACTGGGGTAGCTTTTTGTTGTCGCTCGTTGGGACTTTGCGTAGTATGAAGGAGAATGATTTTGCGTCTAGGGACCATTCTGACTCTATCGGGTTGACCCTGGATAGAGCGTCCGCTGTCACATTGCGGAACCCTTGAAGGTGGACTGCTGACCAGTGCCATCTCTTCTTGTTGGCTAGACGGAGGATGGCCAGTATCACTTGATTTATGTGAGGCGATCTCGAGCCTTGTCGATTTAGGCAGCTCATTACAACTTAGCTGTCTAGAACCAGACGGATGTGGATTGAGCAGCGAAGTTCCAGTTTCTTCAGAGAGAGAAGAACCGACATGGCTTCCAGAAAATTGATGTGGAAGGTCTTGAAGAGGGGAGACCAGGTTCCCTGAACTTTCCGATGATGAGAGTGACCTCCCCACCCCTCTTTTGAGGTGTCCGTATGAACGGTGACTGCCGGTGGAGGTGGTTTCAGAGGTGCCTTGCTCTTCAGGTTCTTGGCTTCCGACCATGGTTTGAGTAGTGATCGCAGTCGATTTGGAATCGGTCTTTGGAGATCTCTTCGAGCGTTTGATGCGTAGTTTCTCCAAACTCCTGATGCATCTTTTAATTGTGCTTTCAATATTGGATCTGTCACTGAGGCAAACTGGAGGGACCCCAACACTCTCTCCTGTTGCCTTCTTGATATCCTGTCGGATTAAAGAAGTCTCTTGACAGATCCTGCTATCTCTTTCCTCTTCTTTGATGGAATGGAAAGGCAGTGTGACTGTAAATCCCAGTAGATGCCAAGCCACTGGAACTTTTGAGCTGGAGATAGACGAGACTTTTCCAAGTTGATCTTGAATCCTAAGTGTTCTAGGAACTGGATCACTTGCTTGGAGGCTTGCCTGCACTCTTCCTCGGATGCTGCCCACACCAGCCAGTCGTCCAGGTAGGCTACTACCTGGATCCCCTTTAGGCATAGTTGATGAATGACTGCATTCGCAAGCTTGGTGAATACCCTTGGGGCTATGTTTAGACCGAATGACATGGCTCTGAAAACGTACTTTCTTTTCTGTAGTTTGAACCCTAGGCAGGGGGAAACTTGACGGTTGATTGGAACATGCCAGTACGCATCCGTCATGTCTATGGACACTGTGTATGCCCTTTGGGCAAAAGGGTCCTTATGTGTTGAAGCATCAGCATTCTGAATTTGTGGTTCACTCTGAACTTGTTGAGTGGTGATTATTCCAGAATGACTCTGAGCTTTTCCGAATCCTTCTTCGGAACACAAAATAGCCTTCCTTTGAATCTGATGGACTTTGCCTTCCGTATAACTCTTTTGTTCAGGAGTTCCTGAACATATTCTTCCAGAATGGGGGTTAAGTGCTGGAAGAATTGAGGAAAGTTTAGTGGAGTTGTATTCCAACTCCACCCTAGTCCGTTCTAGATTAGGCTGTGGGCTCAGGGATCGAAGGTCCAACGATCCCGGAAGAGGAGAAGTCTCCTTTCTACCGGTAGCATCTCACTTGGAGTGCTGGATGGAGGACTTGCCTCCTTGGCCACATCCACCTTTATTACCCCTACCTCTGAAGGGGCGTCTAGAGGATTCTTGTAAGGAACCTCAAGACTTTGGCCTAAAAGTCGTCGATTGGCTTTGAAAGACTGGGATGAACACCAGTGATCGGGTCGCCAGCGTTTGGGGCACCAGTTGGAAGGTGGTGGTTGTTTGTGCCACCATTTGGGGCACCGTGGCCACGGGAAGCTGTTGCTGTTTTCTAGGCCGAGAGGGCACTCTTGGTCGTTTTGATTTATTCTTCGGCTGGGGACCCTCGTCAGCGAAAGATTTTCTTTTTGAGGACAAGCCCTACTTGGAGAGGAGATTCCTGTTCTCCGTAGCGGGTTTGTCCACGACCTCTTTGACCACTTCGCTGGGGAAGAAGTCTTTTCCCCAGATATTGGAGGCTATGAGCGTCCTTCGGGCTTTGATAAAGTTGTACAATCCTTGGTGACTGTCGCCAAATGAGATTTGGCGAAGACCATGTACATATCTGGGGTGTCTGGGATGCTTGCCATAGTCTCTAAGCCAGTCTGCAGAGACATGGAAGCAGCAAGACGTTCTTTAGGTTCTTGTTTCCTCCGCAGGAGAGACTCTGACAGCTTCGGGAGGTCTTCGCCGAACTGTCGTCCAGCAATATCTGCCTCCAGCTTCCCAACTGTGAAGGTGTTATGAACATCCTTCCAGTCTTTATCATCTGATGGAAAAGCAAGGTAAAAGGGTCTGCACTTCAAGGTGATTGTATGTAAGGCCTGAGCCTTAGAGAGTTCGAGGACAATCGTTTCTTTCAGCTCTGTTTCCTCCTTGGATACAGGTTCCGTCCTTAGACGGACATAGCAGTCCTTGTAGGCCCATTTGCTGGGCCAAAACTCAATTTCCTCTACTGGGGCAGTGCCTAGTTTCTCCGAGAGGAAGATCTCCTCCCCTCCGACATTGGCATATGCTCTGCATATCTCCAAGGGTTAACGTCAGAGAAAGCGGGGAGATCCTTGACCTTTAGCTTCTTTTGGGCAAAACGTGTTGCAACCAGCTGATGCATTTCCGTCCGAAGAGAAGCTTCTTTCTCGGACGATTTCTTCTGAGTGTCCTGCACTATAGACAGCAGCGAGTGCAACGTACTCTTGATGGAATCTAGCTGGGGTGCAGTAGATGAAGTCGAAGGCACTGGCTTAATCACAGTGGCTGATAATACCGAAATCGTTTCGGTCTTATCGACTTCAGCCTCAGGAGGTACGTCATTCTCCTGCTTCAGTTCTTCCAGAAGGAGATTGTTCTCAGTCTCCTCTGGGACGTCCGACATGTTGTCATCTAATTGGATGCCCTTCAAGGCATCCGAAACAACAGATTCCATCGGAATCTGTACTAGTGGAATCTCAGGTTGAGCCTGGGGAATGATTGCATCTGCAGATGCCCTAGGGAAAAGACAGTCCCTCATCCTCTCATTAGGAAGGTATGGGCCAGAGGTGTTCTTCTGAAAACCCCTGGCCCATTTTCGCAGCGTGTTCCTTGCTGCATCCCTTGACTCTGTAGACTTTTGATCATCAAAAGCCTCTTTTACCAGTTTGTCACAAACGGTACATAACTGTGAGTCCAAGTATTTGAGAGCCCCCTTGGTGACTGCGCAGCGAGCATGGGCCCTGCACACGTCATGGCCCTAGAAGTTCATGCTACAGATCCTGCAAAAGCTGTTCCCGCACTCGGGATGCTCCTCCTGTATAGAAAGAAAGCATATAAGTATTCGGTGAAATTCTCAGATTTCAGCATACATATTTTTTTTTTTTTTTTTAATATTAACTTGGATAGAGTAAGCTAGAAAATAGGAAAGACACCTACTTGTGTTTCCTGTCCAGCCCATTGCTATGACTCCTCCCATATTGAACAATAAATTCTTAATGAATTTTGTATGGGAAGATAATATCCTTTGATATAAAGTGTCTTCTTAACACAATGTCCCAGGTTCAATATTGGGGGTAAATTAATTGTTGATAACCATTAAGTGGTAGAGAGTATCATTCTCTTATATGTGATGGTCTCACAATAGGCTGCCCATGAAGCACCTTGTAGGTTGGAAAAAACTTTTTGGGCTACAGCATACCGCCGCCAGACCTGCCGGGCCTTCCGGCATATGCCGGGCCTGCCGGCATATGCCGGCCTTGTCGACATATGCCAGCCTATTCTGGGCTATTGAAGGCAGTTACTGTCTTCAGATCTATACTTTGGGTAGCCGACTGCCGGCCGACAACTTAGTTGCTGGCTACTGATCATAGTATGTTTATTGTCGTTGGGTTATCGCTCAACAACACCCCCGGCAAGTGGCGGCAGAGTAACTGCCGGCCGACAGACAACCAGTATGGCCACCGACAGCTATAAGCTGCCGGCAGCCTGCCCATTATAATGAAAGGTAGAGATAAAGAGAGAGGATGGAGGAAGGCAAAGGCTCAGCCTCGCCGGCCTACATCCCGAATGAGGGTTCAAGTGGAAGGGGGAATTATATTCAGGCTTCTACCCAACCATATCCCATCCATATGGGCTATGGAAGGAAGTCCAAGGGAGGACTGAAGAAAACTCTAATGATTATGAGGGTACCTGCCGGCAGCCGGCCCAGCCGGCAGCAGACAGGGAACCTCAGGCCAGTTCTATAGATTACCTTTAGGGTCAAATATAGAATGACGTCAGGGATGGTAATGGTTCATCCAACACAAAAGAGACAGTGGGGAAGGGGGAAAAGTCCTATAAGTAAGATAATACCAGAAGGCCTTACCCAACTTAAAGGATTCTGATCTCATAAGTTAACCTCAAGTAGGGGAAATCATTTCTCCCGGCAGGGTTAGTCAAGTGAGAAAGCGGCCATAAGACACAATCTCGCAAGAGAAAAGAATCTCGTACCAGGTATTTTAGACAATGAAGAAAAAATTTCTTCGGTCTAAGATCCACTAGCACAGGACTGTCTGCTAGACCGAGGAAGGAGGAATTGTAAAACAAAAACCTCCACGTATAGTCTAGGGAGGCCTAGCCTCCTGTATAGACAACTTAACCTGACTTGGGAAATCATTTCACCGAGATAGTAAGATGCCTAACACAGACTTTACTCTGATGCCCCGTTCTAAACTCAACAACCGACTCAGTGGTTAAGAGAAAGAAACGAAACACCCCAGTAAACTTTGCCAGAACTCAGTTCACAGCAAAGCAAACTGAGGGTAGCCTAGGCTTATCAGAGGGAAGGGGAATTGCTCCTAAATCTCGCCAAGAGATTAGTATCGACTTAGAATGTATAGGAGGCATCAACCTCACCTTAGAAGACAATACAAGAGCAATTGGGGACATGTATGAAAGTATACTAAAGCCCCTAGGCTAGTAAGTCTAGGAGCATAGGGAATCGTTCACCGAAACTCACTTTTATACTATCTTGGAAGAGGAAAGTTTATGCAGTTATATCTTAATTGTATAAAATATTGCCTGAGCGTCAATAAAACTTTACCAGGAAGGTTATATCATGCATAAAGTGTGTAGGTGCCTAGGCTAGGAAGCCTAGCACTCGCAAGGTTCGAACACAAATAGCCAAATCCACGACAACAATGACATAATATAAAAATCCCTAGCTAAAATACTAAATAGCTAAAGTTATTAAAGCAAATAATGCCGGGAAAGTCGTTCTGGCTAACTAGATTATAGGAAGAACGACCGCGTACATGACGCCATCTGGCTGGCAACAGCTCTTGTTACGTTAATTACGATCTCAATCGAAGAGTAAAACTGGCAAGAGCTTACATTTACACAATTCAAAGATATTACTTAACTTTCCAGAAGCTGATGAGGCTGGTGAAGACATCATAGCGACAAATAACTCCAAAATAGCGAGAGACAACACGCGATAACACCGTTCAACGAAGCTACAAGAGAAAGAATGGCTTGGTGGTGCCTCGCGGTGGCGATTCGGCGCACTATTTACAGTACAGTAGGAGTGTCGAGAACGTTGCCTCTTTAACGACTCCTATATTCTTGCCACTTTTTCCCCCTCGAAGCAGAAACGCTATTAGGGGTGTAGATAGCTATGAGACGTGTCAAGAATACGTCCTCTGATTACGCGATATCCAATTTAAAGGGATATTCGCTCCACGAGTTAGAATTCTGGATACCTTTGGTAAATTCTCTGGGATATATCACTGTAGTCAAATATAACCTAGGAAGCTACTATTGAAGGAACTTCCATCAGGACGACATGGCCTGAGCCCAAAAATAATAATAATAATAATAATGATAATAATAATAATAATAATATTAATAATAATAATAATAATAATAATGAACAGAGGATAATTGGAAGTTAATAGTCAAACATTATTTGTACATAACTAGAAAAATTTTAAGGTTTTTAGGGTCTGCTATGGAGTTAAGTATTAGTTTTCGACCATTTCCTGGATATGAAGACTTTCAAGTGATTCAATATTAATGCAATCTTTCTACGAACTAAACATATTTGATGTAATTAAATGCTGAATTCATTTTAAGAGAGAGAGAGAGAGAGAGAGAGAGAGAGAGAGAGAGAGAGAGAGAGAGAGAGAGAGAGAAGAGAGAGAGAGAGAGAGAGAGAGAGAGAGAGAGAGAGAGAGAGAGAGGAAAAATAGAATTATGTCAAATTACGAATGTAACGGTTATAATAATATCCATGGCGACGATGCAACATGCCTTTGTGACATGAGATGAGTGGGACGTCATCTACAAAATTAAACAGCTATAAATAAATGGGGGTACAGAGAAATAATTAATCAAACAGATAAAAACTGAAATTAAATTTGGGATTAAATTATCGTTTATAACTGCATTCATTTAGAATTACAATATCATTTCCTAAATTGTGTATGGTACTTGGTCATTTCCTTTAGGTAGAATGATTGACATCGACCCTCGTGCAAACCAACGACCTTCTCAAAGCGCCTTTGAAGAATGGAACTAGCAATAGTTTTAAAAGGGAGATAAATAATAGCATAATCTTGTTTATTGCCGGTATATTGTATTAGGTTTTCAAAAGATTTATATCGTGACTGGAATTCATAAAATAGGATATAAGATTAAAATGTTTTATATCTTTTCTTATGAAGAAAATAAGATTCAGCTTTCGGTAGTGTTTTTTTATTTTTTATTTTTTTTTTAAGTTTTATGCAAAAGTTTTATTTTTACTCTGAGCCTTTACCAGACTAGAAATAATAAAAGATAAGCTTGAATCTACTTAGTGAATCTTAACTAATAAATTGTTATGTTTAATCGCTGAATATTAAAGTGTATTATTGAATTTTCAAAATTACTCTAAAGTAATG
>NC_090733.1:14478371-14485871 GCF_036898095.1 Palaemon carinicauda | reverse complement strand
TTTTATTCGTTATCTTTACAGTAAATTGTGACATATCAGAAGCATTATACTCATCATTATATTCTCTTTTTCTCATCTGTAGCCTATGTTATTCTTATTATATAATGGAATTATATTTGATTCACATAGTATTTGGTTAGTGTATTCCATTTTGTATTCTAGAATCAGTAAATATTTTTTTTTCATTCTGCTATGGAATATTTAAATTATAGATAAACAGATGTATTGTGTGAAATACTACTGTTTTTTTTTTTATTTCGTCAACGGTTATTTTATTTAGATAAATTCACTACTTGGCGATTGAAAAACATCCAGACAATCTTGGTGTGTGTGTGTGTGTGTGTGTGTGTGTGTGTGTGTGTGTAGATACACTATACATACTGTGCATTTGTGAAAGAAGTTATTTACAAGATTCATATTTACGAATATAATTTCATAATCTATGAATATACCTTCATATTTATATACACAAACATTTGTGCATGAATATGTTTTTAGAGCCTATGAATATTATCTAGTGTTTCTGATATTACCTAAGCTTATAAAAAATATAAAAAAAAAACTATAGATATTTTAAAAGCACATGAACTAAACTAGAATTTCATCCGGATTTGTAGTACTCTTACATGAGAGGATGAATACAGTCCATAGATTGAAATAACTGTATAATGAAAAAATAGTTCCAGCCTAAAGTCTCTTGGTTGGTTCACATTAGCCTAACTGTGTTCAAGAACCGCCACACATTTGGTGGAAAAAAATTTTCAATTCAAGAATGTGCCACAGAGTCATTGTTTGTGTCAGTTAATTGAGTTTCATATTGAGTTAATCGCAATATTAATGTTACCCACAATCGATAAATGGACAGCTCATCCAGTTCATGATGGAATATACTCGGATAGTTCCGGTTAGGATTCGATATCTGGTTGTTGTACATGAAATTTCATGACTAAAATGTTAAGTCGAATGCCTAACCACCCCAATCCTAAGTTATAAGACAGAAAAAATGTAAAGAGGAGAGACAAGGGAAGATGAACCACGAATACAGCCAAAAAAAAAGAAAAAAAAATGTATGACCTAAAAAAACCTAGTTGTTGTAACTTAATAACCTTAAATGAGGTATGAATTATAAATTTTGGAAACATATACATGGGTTTTGATAACATTATAATGTAGAATGGGGAATAATCTCTATCAAGCACCCAAAAAAATACTGTTATTCGAAGAACCTCTTTTATAGGTGAGTTATTTCTAGAAAAAAATGAAAGTATTTACATTTTTTCAGGAACTCCATCATCAAATGAAATATGCTGAGGGCAATGAAAATTTTAGTATGGAAAATATAGAACATCGCCATATGTCAGTTACATCACAAATTCCATCATCATAATAAACAATATTTCGGAGAAGGAGCTCATTGCTAATTCTGGTTTATAAATCTCATGTCAGTAATATCCATAACAGAAAGAGAAAAACCTTAATCATATAGCTATATTGAGTGGCTTGCTAAATGTTACAGCAAATCTTGAACACTTCACATTTGAAAGTGGTACGCATACATATTTGGTTATTAATGAAATATAAGATTATGAAAAACCGTATTTTTTTCAAATTACTTTAAGATTTTCTTAATATATGGAAGAAATGGGAAGCTAAAAATGCAATTTATATATTTATGAATATATACATATAACACTTGAATTTCAGTCAAAATATTTTAAATACATTTTAGCATTGAATTATGAATATTCGAGAATGTTGGGAAAGTAAATAAAAATATGAAAGGAATATTGTGATTCTTTTTCACTGCATCCATGTTGCCATTAATGCAAAATATGCTTGAATAGCAAATCATCACTAAAATTAAATAATGTTACAATTAGTACAAAAGTGACTTAATGTTTTCCTTTGAGGAGTATCAGAGAGAAAACTGGATTAATAAACACGAGTTTTAATCAGAAAAGCTTTATATGTGAAACATGCGTAGTTTCATTCATCTTTCATTTTAATTTGAAATGGTTCCATATTCACTTCCAATTTCATAGTCATAATAAAAAGATCATCACTAAAAATATATCACAATTAATACTTAACTATCAAATTACATTTACATCTAAATAATGATAATCATTTATATTGTTAATATAGATTTTTCGGTTATTTATTCATGATTCTCTATATTCATAAGCAATGTCATGTTTTATTATAAATTAACGCATTTTTTATTTTGGAATAAAAATATAAATAAACAATCTCAGAGTGATGAAAATTCCCATAAATTAAACTAAATTATATCCATAGGAAACTATGTTCCTGCAGGATTGTTGCTAAAAGGAATTTTTCATCAGATGGTGAAGCCAAGCAAATGGACTTCGATATTGCTGACTGCATTCATCGCAGAGAACGTTGATTGCCAAGTAAATTTTTACGTGAATTTTGATAGAAATTTTGAATTTGAGAAGCATGTTTGTTTCCAAGTAAAAAACGAAAGAAGTGATACCGCAGGACATTAATAGGGCCATTTGGAATCACCGTTGAAAATATAATTTTCCATTAACATCAGGGTAATTTCTTTTTAGTACTCAACAAAACTCCATTGCAACAGTTATCTATTATATTAGTTGACTAAGAAAAGTATCATGAATGTAACCAATAAGTTACCTGAATTCATATGATCTAATTTCTACCAATATACAGTTTTCAAGTACAATTTCACAGCACCCCATTTTTCCATAGAAAACTGATTTATATGCCGGAAATTTGCACAGCAAACTCAATAGGAATATTATAGTTTCTATTTTCATGCTTAAAGATCAATGATCATTACTCAGAATGAACGGATCTTTGAAAGAGGAAAACAAAAATATATTGTTTATCTGGACCCTTAAAACTTATATAAGCAGGAAAACCTTACTCTTCTATGGTTCAATCAATTCCTATGATAGTAGAGATGCCGTGCTGTGTTTTAATATCTAAATTTCATTCAATATTTATTCACATAATAATAAAAGAAATTTGTTAGATTGCTTTCATTTTTATACAAGAGATGAGACGACCCTTTTTTCATCCTTTTTTTTCTGTTATACTATTCTAGTCCTTTTTAACGTTATTTTTCCCGTTGGTTATTTCTGAATAGAATTTTTTTTTTCGAATAAAATAGTTACAACAAAAATACACCAACAAAAGTTCTTAACATTAGTTTCTTGTCGTATATTTAGGAGATGTTATAATTTTGAATTTCCTTCAATATTTTCCCAGGAATTATCATGTTCCAAATGATATCTGGTGTTGTGAACAGTTTATATCCTATAAAGATTTCCAGTCAAAAAGAAAAAGGAAACCCGAATATAGATAGGGGATTTTAGATCTAGTGAAGTAAAGTTATTATTTCAATAAACCATATTTTCAATACAACTGACAATCGATTTCCTTATTTTGCAAACATCATTACATACCTATCTTTACTTGTGATGACTGAATCTTTTGAGATATTTAACTAATATTAAGAAAGAAAATATTTTTAATAGTCTAATGCCCTAGGGATTTATGTCTTAAATATTATCTTAAATAATTTTTTGTCAACTTCTTTATAAAGCTTATGCTGTTTATATGTTAGGTTATATAAAAAAAATATTCCAAGTCATTGAATACATTCTTTGTACCAGACCTTTATTTCATAAGTGGATTAGTTTTCTTAAAACTGTAATATGAATTCTTTGGCCACTCTATGCGGGTATTTTTTCTTCCATAACTATTAACACTGGACCTTTAGGAATATTAATAACTTTCTTATATAGAAAAAGAAATGATCTCAGTACACTGAATATATTGTGTACGATAAATGACCTCTGCAAATTAGATTCCTCGAAACATTTGGCATTTTTTTTAATATCATAATGATGGTCGATTATGTTATGAAATGTAAGTAAAAGCTGTAAATTTATTCATATGCAATTTTTACTTTGGAACTTTTTCTGGTTACGGCTCTTTTTTTCTTTCTTTTTTTTTTTTTTTTTGCTCACACGTACACTGAATAGACTGGCCTATATATTTTCGTTTCTCTTATACAGATAAATACCCTGAGATAACTGAACTATTCATCGCTCAAGGTATTAACTAATGCCCTGTAATCGTTCTCTGGCTACTTTCCACTTGGTAAGAGTAGAAGAGATTCTTTATCTATGGTAGGGAGCTCTTCTTGGAGAGCACTTCATAATAATAATAATAATAATAATAATAATAATAATAATAATAATAATAATAATAATAATAATAATAATAATAATAATAATAATAATAATAATAATAATAATAGCCATATCGTTTATCTGAGATGTTAGCAAATAGATAGATTGCCACCTTGGTGTCACCAATTCACCGAATCCATCGGCAACACACTTTGGTTTAGAATTTTTCTACATTTCGATATTGCATTCTTATAAAATCCATGTTCCAATCCATGCAAAGAAAATAATGGGAAAAAAATGGAACTTCGTTTACCATTTTATATTTTTGTTTCTTTTATAGTCAGAAAACTTTAAATCAAACAATCAATGAATCTTTCATAGGCTTAGAAATTCTTGTCCAATGTAAGTTGTTCTTTTAAGCGAACAAGATTTAAAAGTTACGTTTTGTTATCTTTAAGAAACTGGAATTCTATTATTTTAAGTATGCTTTGCATACCTTTGTGCCCAATAGATAATAAATCCATTTCAAAGCATCGTTTTGTGGTGTATTTTTATTCCACATTCCCTTCTTTTTAAGAGAAGTTAGCTATCTTTTTTTCCGTGAATAAAGGCAGTAAATTAAGTAGAATTTGCTCAATATACCGGTATGCCATTGAAAATATTTGAATGTATACAGCGAACATTTTTGCAATAGCCTTGGCAAGCTTTCATTATCTGACACTCAAGCGAGAAAAATGATGGTATAATCGATAAACAAAATATCATTGATGATATTGATATTAGGAAATCAATTCAATATTGTTGATTACCCTATTTTTTTCTGATTTATTTCAATAATTGTGGTAAAACTTTTAATCGTTTCAACAACGAGGAAAATAATTTTTTTTTTATTTCTAATGGCAGGTAATCTATGATAAAGGCGCTCAAATATACCACCATCGTAATTGAAAATTATAATATTCCTAATTTGGGTTTATTCTAAGCAATTGCTATAATTAAAACATGCTATTTCATGATGGTCATTGTGTAGAACGTAATAAGAAATTATTCTAGTAAAATAAGATAAGAAATAAGAAATAAAAGGGAGTCAGAAATTACAATCTGTTAGGCAATCTAACCAGTAAATAATGTTTTTGCTCCATTTTTTTTTTTATTTCAATTTGAATCATTCTGCGTTCAATATACTTTAAAACTTAATGGAAACGAGCAAAATCACTTTCATCTCTTGTTTATCTTATGAAGTTGAATATGATTATATTAGTTACCCTTTTCCTCTTGAGATATTCCCTCTGATAATATACTTTTTTATAAGATGTTATTATTAGAAGTAGTATATATAGTAATCTAAAGGAGTAGAGAAAAGGACGGGAACTTATTGATGATGAGAGAAATCATCCTGTTTGATGATGCCACCCTCCGACCCTGACCCTTCTATCCATGCCACATCCATTAAAAGCTGCCCTTTTCATGTACATAAGCCTTCGCCTTGTTTTACTGCATCGAGGTTCAGTTTCCTGTCAAGCGCTAAAGCATACTGTCTGTATGGCAATCCCCGATGACACTTTTCTGGAAATTTCCGACTGCTTTTGTGACCAAGAGGACACTCCAATAGCGAATGAGGCCCTCAAAACATATCTCCTGGAGCAGTACCCACCTGCTACCCATATAGCCAGTTTTTTCACCTCCCTTGATAACCGTCAGGCGACCAAAAGGCTTTGCTCTGCTTCAGGGAAATGACCAATATCGTTTGCCTGCATGCTGTTGCAAACGGCTCTCCGTAGGAGATGAACCTACTCCATGTCCAATGGGTACGACGCCTAGCCAAACTTGAACATGCTGCAATCCCCGATGTCGTTATTTTACCCACGAAGGAATTGATGACCAAAGTCGATGCCTTATTGACAGATACTCCACCACCTTTAAGACCTTTATCAGCGACTCAACTCCCTACGAAAAGGATAACTATTTAACTTCAACCAAAGCTGGCATGAATGTAATAGGTGTAAACATCACGAGCCCTACGATATGGTCGACACACGTCATTCTTCACTAGTGGCCAGGTCTTAATTTTCGTTCCCACTATGCCCACAAAATTCCGATGACATTTTTATTCTTATAAAGAGAAAAATATGCACAGCATCTTGAATTATTTACTTGGTACGTATCCATTCACATTAAGACATTTTTTTTTTTCAATTAAATGCAGGAAAATAATATTACGAGAAATTCTAATAGAATCCATTCATGTTGAAGACATCATGAAACCTACAACAGATAAAAAAAATTGTAAAAAAAAATAGAAAAATAAACATAAAACTAAGTTTCCTTCATGCGAAATTGTTACTTTACCACTGAAGATGGAAAAAAACAATGCAATCCTATTATACTCTTGAGAGAAATTATAATGGTAATGAAAACTTATATAAAAACCATATAAAAATATCCAATTTATATTGTAAGTATTATGTTATGTAAAAATTATTGCATGGTAGATACAACAGATGATTGATTGCGTGATAAAGATAATGGTGACCTTTACGTGAAGTACCATCTAAAGTGAAATCAGAAAAAAAAAATGAATACTAAATTCTGAAAGCATCCAACAGATAATGCTGGATATAAACTGCATGTGAAAAAAGAGCATTACATTACTCTGATTAGCAGATTAAAGGCAAATCGTATATATATAATTTTTTATGCAGCAAATGGTTTCATATTTCTGGCTACACTTTGATGGACCCTAACAGCTTCATTAGATATATATATATATATATATATATATATATATATATATATATATATATATATATATATATATATATATATATATATATATATATATATATATATATATATATATATATATATATATATATATATAACTCTTATGATATAAAACCAATTTTATTCAAATTTTCTTTCTCATATTCAACTATGTTAGAGGTATCTATACATATTAAACATGTTATTCACTATACAAACTTATTTAAGATTATGTTTCTAAACATCGACTTCATGTTTTTATTTACTATACCTTTCTCTTTTTGAGTTACTAATTTTTATAATTCATTGTAATAGTTTCATTTTAATGGGAAAGCATTTTAGGCGACGATTTTAAGGTGTAAGCGTGAAAATATCAATGTTTTATTCCAACCTTTAGAAAAATGGTCTTTAATAAGAGAGTAGAATTTAAATGCAGACTCAAAAACTTGAAACTAATAGGAAAAAATATACATTTGTCGAAATATAATTTCTAAGACCTATTATGAACCAAATTACTAATTCCATATGTGAAAAAGGAATTTAACAAATGAAA
>NC_090733.1:14468371-14470871 GCF_036898095.1 Palaemon carinicauda | reverse complement strand
CCAGACACTTTCTTCTAGTTGCTCCAGCCACACTAAATTCGGTTATTAATTTCCTTATCTATGACACTGAGCCAAGGTACCTGAATTCATGAATCGTTTCTATGTTTCCTCCCTCTGTTTTGATTGTGGTTAGCAGGTCGCCATCCATTTCGGCTGCCATAGATTGTGTTTATTTCCTATTTCCCCATAACCTTCTACTTTCAATGGTATATATCCATATTTCAAGCTTCATTCCCTACTTCTCACCTAAAAAGATTATATCAACTGCATAGAACAAACATTACGGCTGCTCCTCCATGAAATCCTCGGTCAACAAATTTAAGATAGTTTTGAACAAAAATAAATAAAAAATTGTTCCACCTCGGTGTCTTTTATTTGTAATAATTCGGTACTATTATTAATATTACTACTACCATCAGCACTATTAGAGTTATCATAATATTCTTGAAATAATATTGATAGAGAAAATATTATGACTAGAGTAGAAAAAGGTTAAGAAGAAGAGAAAGAAAAATAAACTGAAAGAATCTTTTTTTCAGTCATTAAACCCTCTCTTTTTCTCTGGAATGTATTAAGAAATTTGTGAGAGTTCCGGGAAGATTTTCTATAGAAAAAGAGTTAAGACTTTTGGAATTAAGGGAAATCAAATGAAAATAAAATGACGAAAAATATTTCAATAAAATCTCTCTTTTTTACATGTACATATAAATTCTTTTTTACGTCGGTATTCTTACACATATTTCTGTTAAATTTTAATTGATAGATAAACATGAATAATGATTTCAAATTTACATGGAGTCTTTCGAATTTCCTCCTACACTCCCTCACCCATATCCAGTCAACGTGTATGTCACGTCACTTCAATGTACCGAGATCAGTAATTGATTTTTGTGATAACCAAAGTGTATTTAGTCGAAGATTAATTGATTATATAAACCTTCTAAGCAGTATAGTGGCATAATGTGTTCATGGTCTCTTATGGGGTAGAACCAAATAACATAAAATAGACAAATATGAAAATAGCAACAGTGATTCTAACTACATAAAATTTACTTAATTTACCTTCCACCTGAGACGGGAATGTATGAAAACTGCGATTAACCAACGCTCCCTTATGAAAGTGAAGAGAGTGTGTTAAATATGAATAAGATGGACAGCAACTGTGGACATAGAATTTATGCTTATCCTGTATGTGATGTGAATAGCATTGATAGAGTGAGAAATATGGAGATTAATAGAAATAAGGTAATAAAAAGGTTTGCGTAGATGAGAAGATAGAAGGAAAAAATTCGAAGTAGTTTACTTGCTTGGAAAAAAAATATATGATAACAGTTACAAAATAAACATTAAGTTCTAAGTTCCAGGAAGCAGGAGGAAAGATGTGCCAAGGAAAGAATGGGTATATTATGGGCTGTTGAAGAGCTTTCTGTATAGCTCTAGAAAAACACCAATATTTTGAGGGAGTCGTTCATAATAGAATGTTCCTCAGATAAAAAATGAACGTAGGAGTAACTGTTAAGTCTTGTTTTTATTCAAACCACTAATTTCTCAAAACTGTATGTTAAGTAGAGCAAAAAATCAAATGAAGCGGGTGTGTGTATCATGTATGTGTAAGAGATAGTTGTGCAATGTAACCAGATATTTAATGATCATACTTTGCTAAATCTACATTATAAAGAATCCTGCTTAGGGAATGAACCTTTACTATGTCTAGAAAACTTCAGTTTAGGACAGCACTTTTGTGGCCTTAACCATAATTTTATGGGCTAGGCATTATTAATACTAAAACTAGGTTTTTAGGGAAAAGGATACTTTTTTTCCAAATAAATATTTCATTTTTTCCTATCCCTGGGGATACTAGAGGAAATGTTCGGTCGCTATGAGGTTTACTCTCTGAAATTTCATGAAATATTCTGAGTTTTGCAACTTCAGAAACAAGTGACAAGAATATGATTGACTACTTAGTTATTGTCCCCCCTCCCACCCGAAAAAAAATAGCTTTTTATGGTTAGGTTCAAAAGGTTATAGTTATCAAGCTACCTGATAACGATGATCCACTTGGTAACATAATAATAATCTTCTGTGTTTATTGATGTCATTTTAATTATCATCATTTTATTGATGTCAGCTACACAACTAAGAAAAATAAAAAGCACGGATAAGGAAATAAATCAAATTGATAGAAAAAGGGGTCTTCAGAATTAGAGATTTGTCTACAGAAGGAATAAATGTAAATAAGATAAAAAAAAAATCATAAAGTAAAATAGATAGGATATACATAAAAACATCAAATAGAAATGTAAATTAGATAAGGTAGATCCATCAATTATGAAATCAGAATAGTCAACAAAGTTGCCGGAAAAGTATTTCGATAAAAATTGAATTTCTAAACCTCCACTGATTCACTTTCTTCTTCTTCTTCCTACATTAAGGGGTTGGTTGTCTGAAGCACCTTCTTCAGTACCTTCGGTCAAAAGCCTCCTCTTCACCCCAGATCATC
>NC_090733.1:14453371-14460871 GCF_036898095.1 Palaemon carinicauda | reverse complement strand
GTTATTTTAAAGCGAAGCCTAGAAGAAAATCCAACCTTAACGGCTAAGCAACTGAAAGAACAGAACCCTAAATTGTTGAGCGACGTCAGTGTTCGTACAATTCAGGAAAACCTGTCGAAGCGCCTCGACTACGAGAAAGTGATCGCGAGAAAGAAGCCCGCTTTAACTGAGAAACAAAGGAAGAGGAGGGTTGCTTTTGCCAAGACATACTAGGATTGGACCTTGGAGCAGTGGCGAAGTGTCTTGTGGAGTGACGAAGCGACCTTTTGTGTGAGTGAGACAACCGGGAAAAAAGTGTGGAGGCGAAAGGGGTCAGATCCTCTTAAGCCTAATCTCACGGCCAAGACAGTTAAGCACGCAGCATCGCTTATGGTCTGGGGTTCGTTTGCCTACGGTGGTGCCCCCAAGCCTTGTTGTTTTGCCTAAAGGCAAAACGGTTAATGCTGACCACTATTTGAGCATTTTGAAAGATAATTTAGCAGATTGTTTTGCGGCTACAGGAGCTGAAATTTTTCAGCAGGACGGTGCCCCTTGCCATACGGCTAAAAAAGTGAAAAAGTGGCTGGAAAATAGCGAAGTGAACTATATTCCTGATTGGCCAGGTCAAAGTCCTGATATTTCGCCCATTGAGAACCTTTGGGCGATAGTTAAAGCCCGCCTTCGTAAAGAAGTGACGACAAACGTGACACTTCTCGAGGCGGCGCTCCACAAGGTGTGGGCGGAAATACCTGCCGAAATACTCCAAAACCTCGCCGATAGTGTTCCTCGACGAATTTTGGAGGTCAAGAAGAGGAAAGGCTACCCTATAGACAAGTAGCAGGGATATTGATGAGTGTTCAATTAAATTTTTATTGATTTATATTGTCTATTGTGTATTAGTGTAGATATGGGCGGGGGACCAAAATGAATGCACGGCGGATGCTGCCCGGACAGACCGACCCGCACTGACTGTATATATATATATATATATATATATATATATATATATATATATATATATATATATATATATATATATATATATATATTTAGTATGGATATATATAAGCATATATTTGTGTTTGTGTGTACATATACACTATGTGAATATGTGTATCATATATGAATATATGAATATATAGTATGTATTTATTAGGACATACATATGTATAACTTTAACGTTTTAAATTTTAAATATAAGTCATTAATCACTCTCTTACACTATCCCTTCCCCTCTTTGTTACCCGTCTCTCTCTCTCTCTCTCTCTCTCTCTCTCTCTCTCTCTCTCTCTCTCTCTCTCTCTCTCTCTACATATTTCATAAAATTCTTAATGGTACAAATATTATAAGAAACTTGATCATAAATATATTTTCCTGTTTTATGAATTTTTCTTTGTGCTATATTTGCAACCACTAACCACTTCTCATGAAAGGTTTTATCTTACCTTAAAGTACCTCTCTGCTATCTCCTATATGCTCTATTTTTCATATACGATTTTTATTCGTTAGCTTTACAGGAAATTGTGATACATTAGAAGTAATATTCTCATCATTATAATCATCACTATATATATTTTTTTCTTACCCATAGCCTATGCTATTTAAATTATGTAGTAGAATTTTTTATTATTCACATAGTAGTTGGTTAGTTGTATTC
The DNA here is from genome assembly GCF_036898095.1 of Palaemon carinicauda. Lineage (NCBI taxonomy): Eukaryota > Metazoa > Arthropoda > Malacostraca > Decapoda > Palaemonidae > Palaemon > Palaemon carinicauda. The sequence goes on along the minus strand of NC_090733.1, from coordinate 14,459,235 downwards.
CACTTTGTATTCTAGAATCCTTGAATATTTTTTTCATTATGCTTTGGAATATTTAGATTATAAATGAACAGATTGTGTAAAATTCTCACGGTGTTTTTTATCATAACTTATTTCATGCAAACGGTTATTTTATTTAGATGGATGCACTACTTGGAGATTGAAAAACATCCAGACAATCTTGGTGTGTGTTTGTGTGTGTGTGTGTGGATACACTATAAATGCTGTGCATCTGTAAAAGAAGTTATTTACAAAATACATATTTACGCATATAATTTCATATATAAATATACCTATATATCTATATAGAGAAACATTTGTGCTTGGATATGTTTTTAAATTCTATGAGTATTATCTAGTGTTTCTGATATTACCTAAGCTTATACAAATAAAAAATAAAAAATGTAGATATTTTAAAAGCACATAAATTAAACGAAAATTCCATCACATATTTGTAGTACCCTCACTTGATAAGATGAATACAGTCCATAGATCGAAATAACTATATAATGAAAAAATATTTCCAGCCTAAATTCTCTTGTTTGGTTCACATTAACTCTGTTCAAGAACCGCCACTCAGTTGGTGGAAAACATTTTTCAATTGAAGGATGGGCGACAGTTACTTTTTTGTGTTCGTAAATTGAATTTTATATTGAGTTAATCGCAATACTAATCATACCCACAATCGATAAATGGACAGCTCATCCAGGTCATGATAGAATACACTTGGATAGTTCCGGTTAGTATTCGATATCCGGTTGTTGTACATGAGGTTTCATGACTAAAATGTTGAGTCAAATGCCTTACCTGTCGAATCCTAAGTTATAAGACAGAAATTATCTAAAGAAGAAAGACAAAGGATGATGAACAACGAATACAGCAAGAAAAAAATGTATGGCCGAAAAAAAACCTAGTATTTATAAGTTAATAACCTGAAATGAGGTATGAATGATAAATTTTGGAAATATCTACACGGCTTTTGAACCAATATTAAAGAAAATTATAACATTGTTATGAAGAATGGGGAATAATCTCTATTAAGCACCCCAAAAAATATTGTTATTGAAAGAACCTCTTTTATAGGTGAGTTATTTCTTGAAAAAATGTAAGTATTCACATTTATTCTAGGAACTACATCATCAAATGAAATATGCTGAGAGCAATGAAAATTTTAGTATGGAAAATATATAACATCGCCATCAGTCAGTTACATCCAAAATTCCATCATCATAATAAACAATATTTCGGAGAATGAGCTCATTACTAATTCTGGTTTATAAATCTCATGTCAGTAATATCCATAACAGAAAGAGAAAATCCTTACTCATATAGCTATATTGACTGGCTTGCTAAATGTCACAACAAATCTTGAACACTTGACATTTGAAAGTGGTACGCATATATATTTGGTTATTAATGAAATATAAGATTATAAAAAACAGTATTTTTTTTCCAATTACTTTAAGACAAATGGGCAACCCTTAAAGAATAGAAAAATATACTACATCTACTTTAACAATATCAATATCATGGTATTCAGTAAGGATATCTAGTTGCACAGATAACTTCAAATCTAAATATATTAAAACACTCATAAAGACAGATATAAAATCATATGCAATTCTCACAGAGTTTTATTCATCATTTTCTTTTTATCTGAAAGAAAAATGGAAAGCTAAAAATACAAGTTATGTATTTATGAATATATACATAAACACTTTAAATACATTTTAGCATTGAATTATGAATTGTCGAGAATGTTGGGAAAGTAAATAAGAATATGAAAGCAATATTGTGATTCTTTTCCACTGCATCCTTGTTGCCATTTATGCAAAATCTGCCTTAATAGCAATTCATTACTACAATTAAATAATGTTACAATCAGTACAAAATTGACTTAATGATTTCTTTTGAGAAGTATCAGAAAGAAAACTGGATTAATAAATACGAGTTTTAATCAGAAAAGCATTATATGTTAAACATCCGTAGTTTCATTCATCTTCCATTTTCATTTGAAATAGTTCCATATTAATTTCCAATTTCATAGTCATAATAAAAGATCATCACTAAAAATATATCACAATTAATACTTAATTATCAAATTACATTTACATCTAAGTAATGATAATCATTTATATCATTAATAAAGTTTTGTTATAAATGAACACATGTTTTATCCTGGAATAAGAATATAAATAAACAATTTCAAAGTGATGACAATTCACATAAATCTAACTAATCTATATCCATAAGAAACTATGGTCCTTCTAGATTGCTGCTAAAAGGAATTTTTCATCAGATGGTGAAGCCAAGCAAATGGACTGCATTCATCGCAGAGAACGTTGATTGCCAAGCCCACTCTTACATGAATTTTGATAGAAATTTTGAATTTGAAAAGCATGTTTGTTTCCAAGTAAAAAACGAAAGAAGGGACACCGCAGTCCATTAATGTGGCGATTTGGAACCACTGTAGAAATATGACCTTCCATTAACTTCAGTGTCTTTTTTTTTTTTAGTACTCAACAAAACTTTATTGCAACAGTTATCTATGATATTAGTTGATTAAGAAAATTATCGTAAATATAACCAATAAGTTACCTGAATTTATATAATCCAATCCCTACCAATATAAAGTTTTCAAGTACAATTTCACAGCTCCACATTTTTCCTTGGAAAACTGATCTATATGCCGGAAATTTGCACAGCACACTCAATAGGAATATTATAGTTTATTACTCTTAAGCTTGAGTGGTCATTACTCAGGATGAATGGATCTTTAAAAGAGGAAAACCAAAATATATTGTTTTCCTGGAGCCTTCAAATTTATTTAAGAAGGAAAACCTTACTCTTCTCTGGTTCACTCAATTCCTATGATAGGAGAGATGCCATGCTGTGTTTTAATATGTAAATTCTATTCAATATTTATTCACACAATAATAAATAATATTTGTTAGACTTGTTTCATTTTCCTATTAGAGATGAGACTACCTTAGTTTCATCCCTTTTCTATGTTTTACTCATCTAGTCCTTTTTAACATTATTTTTCCCGTTTGTTATTTCTGAATAAAATTTGTTTCTAATAAAATAGTTACATCAAGAATACACCAACAAAAGTTCTGAACATTTAGTCTCTCGTCGTGTATTCAGAAGATGTTATAATTTTGAATTTCCTTCAATAGTTTCCTAGGAATTATTATGTTTCAAATGATATCAGGTGTTGTGAACAGTTTATATCAAATAAAGATTTCGAGTCAGAAAGAAAAAGGAAACGCGAGTATACATAGGGGATTCTAGATCTAGGAAAGTAAACTTATTTTTTCAATAAACGTTACTTTCAATCCAACTGACAATTGATTTCCTTACATTACAAACATCATTACAAATAAATCTTCACTTCTGATGTCTAAATCCTTTGAGATAATAAACTAATATTATGAAAGGAAACATTTTAACAGTCTAATGAACTATGGTTTTACGTCTTAAATATTATCTTAAATAATTGTTTGTCAACTTCTTTATAAAGCTTATGCTGTTTATATGTTAGGTTATATACAGAACCATTCCAAGTTATTAAATACCTTCTTTGTACTTGATCTTTACTTCATAAGTGGGTTAGGTTTCTGGAAATTGTACTATGAAATCTCTGGACACTTTATGCGGGTATTTTTTCTTCCATAACTATAAACACGTGACCTCTAGGAATATTATTAACTTTCCTATATAGAACAAGAAATGATCTGAGTACACTGAATATAATGTGTACGATGAATGATCTCTGCAAATTAGATTCCTCGAAACATATGGCAATTTTATTAATACCATAATGATGGTCGAATATCTTATGAAATGTAAGTAAAAGCTGTAAATCTATTCATATACAATTTTTACTTTGGAACTTTCTCTGGTTACGGCTAATTTTTTTTCTTTGCTTACACATACTCTGAATGGACTGGTCTATATATTTTCTCTTTTCTTATACAGATAAATGCACTGATATAACCAAACAATTCATCACTCAAGGTGTTAGAAATTCTTGTCCAATGTAAGTTGTCGTTTTAAGTGAACAAGATTTAAGAGTTATGTTTTGTTATCATTAAGAAACTGGAATTCTATTTTTTTCAACTATGCTTTGCATACCTTTATGCCTAATAGATAATAAATCCATTTCAAAGCATCTCATAGAGATACATATCAATTCATCGTTTCGTGGTGTATTTCCCATTCCCCTCTTTTTAAGACACGTAAGTTAACCTTTTTTTTTTCCTGATTACAGGCAATAAATTAAGTAGAATCTGCATAACATACCGGTACACCATTGAAAATATTTGAATGTATACAGCCAACATTTTTGCGAAAGCCTTGGCAAGCGAAAAAAAATGGTGGTATAATCGATAAACAAAATAGCATTGATGATATTGATATTAGGAAATCAATTCAATACTGTTGATTACCCTATTGTTTCCAATAATTCTGGTAAAAATTTTAATCGTTTCAACAACAAGAAATATATATATATTTTTTTTAAATTTCCAATGGCAGGTAATGTATGATACAGGGGCTCAGATATACCACCATCGTAATTGAAAACGATAATATTCCTAAATTGGGTTTCTTCTAAGCAATTGCTATAATTAAAACATATTATTTCATGATGGTCATTATGTAGAACGTAATAAGAAACTATTCTAGTAAAATAAGATAAGAAATAAAAGGGAGTCAGAAATTACAATCTGTTAGGCAACCTAACCAGTAAATCATGCTTTTTGCTCCAGTTTTTTTTTTTTTTTTTTTCAATTTGAATTATTCTGCGTTCAATATACTTTAAAACTTAATGGAAACAAGCAAAATCATTTTAATCTCTTGTTTATCTTATGAAGTTGAATATGATTATATTAGTTACCCTTTTCCTCTTGAGATATTCCCTCTGATAATATACTTTTTTATATGATATTATTCTTAGAAGCAGTATATATAAAAATCTAAAGGAGTAGAGAAAAGGACGGGAACTTATTGATGATGAGAAATATCATCCTGTTTGATGATGCCACCCTCCGACCTTGACCCTTCTATCCATGCCACATCCATTAAAAACTGCCCTTTTCATTTACAAAAAGCCTTCGCCTTGTTTTACCGCATTGAGGTTCAGTTTCCTGTCAAGGGTGTGCCTTGCTCAAGCGCCAAAGCAGACTGTCTGTATGGCAATCCCCGATGACACTTTCCTGGAAATCTCCGACTGCCTTTGTGACCAAGAGGACACTCCAATAGCGAATGAGGCCCTCAAAACATATCTCCTGGAGCAGTACTCACCTGCTACCCATATAGCCAAGTTTTTTCACCCCCCCTTGATAACCGCCGGGCGACCAAAAGGCTTTGCTCCGCTTCAGGGAAATGACCAATATCGTTTGCCTGCATCATGTTGCAAACGGCTCTCCGCAGGAGATGAACCTACTTCATGTCCAATGGGTACGACGCCTAGCCAAACTTGAACATGCTGCCATCCCCGATGTCATTATTTTACCCATGAAGGAATTGATGACCAAAGTCGACGCCTTAAAGACAGATACTCCACCACTTTTAAGACCTTTATCAGCGACTCCACTCCCTACGAAAAGGATAACTATTTAACGTCGACCAAAGCTGACGTGAATGCAATAGGTGTAAACATCACGGGCCCTACGATATGGTCGACACACGTCATTCTTAGCTAGTTGCCAGGTTTTAATTTTCGTTCCCACTATGCCCACAAAATTCAGATGACATTTTTATTCTTAGAAAGAAAAAAATATGCACAGCATCTTGAATTATTTAATTGGTACCTATCCATTCACATTAAGACATTTTTTTTTTCAATTAAATGCAGGAAAATA
>NC_090733.1:14435871-14440871 GCF_036898095.1 Palaemon carinicauda | reverse complement strand
ATATTGCCACTTATGTACATTTTAAAGGTGAAATTGAAGTGTTAAAAGCAGCTAGCTTAGCTGACGACTATTATCTAATTCACAAGAATAGTAAAGATTCTTCAAAGATTGTCTCATCGCCTAAATCTCATCAGGTTAGTTGTGCTTATTGTAAAAAAGATGGACACTCCATAGAAAATTGTCCCAGTCCAAAATGTCAGAAGTCAGAGGTAAGCACTGATGGTAAGTCCAAGAAATCTAAAGGTGCAGTGACATGTCATGCTTTTGTTCATTCACAGGATCTGGAACCATTTAATGAATTCATGTGTGAGGCTTCACTTAATGATTCATCTGTCACAGCTCTGAGAGACTCTGCTTCATCCCAGACAATAATTTCGGCTGCCAGTCAAGACAACTTAAAATACACAAAAGAGTACATAGCAGTAAGTGACTTAACCACAACTACTCTTCTACCCGAGGCCTAGGTGGATATTGCTTGTCCTTATTTTACAGGTAAGGCAAAAGTTGCCGTCTTAGATAAACCATTACCTTGTTACCCTATTCAGATTATTATTGGTAATGATCTTGCAGGATCCTCTGTAACTAAACCTAAATTGATGGTAACAACACCTGAGGTATTAATCAAAGATGAGCTCTCCAAAAAGCCAGGTAAAATCTCCCAAGTAATCACTAGATCTAGTAAAACTTCCAGCACTAATTTTCCTCCCAAGGTAAAGAATGACAGAATAACAGAGGCTCTGGATTTAGTTGATATAAATAAGGACCAGTTTGCTGTACTCCAACAGAAGGATTCAAGTTTGAAAGCACTCTGGGATAAAGTAGTGGATCCTACTGACAACCCTAAAACTCCGTACTTTTATGTGGAGAAAAATATTTTGTTTCGCCAATATAGTCTCCCAAAGCTCCAACATCTAACTCATAGCATGACTGTTTTCACGTTTTCAGGTTGTTTTTCCAGAGCCCTTAAGGAAACCCTTGCTTGACCTCGCTCATTCTACAGAATCCCATCTTGGAGTGAATAAAACCTACAAGAGGTTGTTTGAGGATTTTTATTGGCCAGAAATGAGAAAGGACTTCAAGGAGTTCATTGCTTCCTGTCACCACTGTCAGATCACTGGTAAGCCTAATGAGAAAATACCTCCAGCACCACTTCAAAGCATTCCAGTACCTAAGTCACCATTTGATAAGGTAATTATTGATTGTGTTGGGCCCTTGCCAAAGACTGGCAAGGGTAATGAATACATTTTGACTGTCCTCTGCCCTACCACTAGGTATCCCTTAGCCTTTCCCATTAAAAATATCTATTGTTGAAAACCTTTACCTTGTTAGGTTTCCCGAGAGAACTACAGTGTGATCAAGGTACCAATTTTACTAGCAATCTTTTCAAGCAAGCTATGTATCAAATCAATATCCATAATGTTTACTCTTCTGCTTATCATCCGCAGACTAATGGTGCCTTGGAGAGAATGCACCAGACTTTAAAAAGTTTGTTACGGAAGTATATCGGTGAAATATCACAGCACTGGGATGAGGACCTCTATCTTCTCATGTATGTACTTAGATGTACACCTCATGATTCCACAGGGGTATCCCCATTTGAACTCGTGTTCGGTCGAAAACCAAGAACTATATTAAGTTCGGTAAAGGAGAATATTTTGCAGAGGAAGCCAGAAGAAACTACAAATATTTATCAGTATTTAAAAGAATTAAAAAAGAAATTTACTTACATTTATGATATTTGCTACTACTAATTTAGTTTCTTCGCAGCAGAAGATGCAACACATATACAATAAGAAGGCAAAAGTGAGAGAGTTCAAAACTGACGACCAAGTTTTAGTGTATCATCCTATTCCTGGCGCTCCCTTACGAGAAAAATATGCTGGACCTTACAAGATCGTTCATAGGACCTCCAAAGTAAACTACATAATCAGCACTCCAGACTGAAAACGGCAAACTCATTTAGTTCATGTAAACCTTAAACCCTATATCACTCCAGTCAAGAAGGCGAGTCCTAATATTGCTTTAGTGATAACCAAAGCTAATACAGAGACAACAAAGGTACCTAACCTAACAATAGATGAGAAAACTAATGATGGTGATGAAACCAATCTTATTTTATCGTTCAAGGATTTTTCTAATAGTGAAATTTTAAAATCTTTAAGTTCATATCTTTCTCACCTATATGTACCTCAAAAACAGGCATTTACAAGTCTCTTATTAAAGTTTCCAGACATTAGTACTGATATTCCTAAGTGTAGCTCTACTGTCCACCAAAACATATTGCTTGAACCAAATACCACTCCAATCCGTCAACCTTTCTATAGAGTCACAGGTGTTAAACTAGAAACATTGAAAAGGAAAGTTCAGTATTTGTTAGACAATAATTTAGCAGAGCCCAGTACATCGCCTTGGGCTTCACAATGTATATTGGTCCCCAAACCTAATGGGCAATTCAGACTCTGCACGGATTACAGGAAATTGAATAAAGTGACTATTAAAGATTCCTATCCACTTCCTAGGGTTAATGACATTCTAGATAATATTGGTAATGCCAAATTCATAACTCAAATCGATTTACTAAAAGGATATTATCAGGTACCACTGACTGATAAAGCTAAGAAAATCTCTTCATTTGTAACACCTTTTGGTCTCTTTTCTTACTTCGTAAAGCCCTTTGGACTCTGTAATGCCCCTGCAACGTTCCAGCGCATGATGGCAGAGATAACGAGAGGTCTTAAAGATGTGTTTGCATATCTCGATGACATTGTGATTGCCAGCAAGACCTGGGAAGAACATCTTAGCACCTTGGAAGAACTCTTTCAACGCCTGCAAAAAGTCGGGCTGACAATCAACCTCGCTAAAAGTTCTTTTGGTCAAGCTAAAGTAGTTTATCTAGGTCATTGCATTGGTAGTGGGGAAATTATACCTAAAGGGGCTAATATAGACAATATCAAGAACATTCCTATTCCTGCCACCAGACAGCAACTAAAGTCTTTTTTTAGGAATGGTTTCTTACTATGCTAAATTCATTAAGAACTTTGCTGTTATTACTGCTCCTCTCTATGCTCTTACTTCCCCTAAGGTAAAGTTTGATTGGACCGAAGAACACTGTCACATTTTTAAACAACTGAAGAGCATATTGGTTTTTAAACCCCTGTTAAGAGCTGCTGATTTTAATGAAGAATTTTTCATGCAGATTGACGCCAGCAATACAGGTTATGGGGCTGTTTTGCTGCAGTCTTACTCAGTTGGTACCACAGAAATGCCACCACCAATTCATCATCTCCTTCCCATTGCCTACCACTCTCGCTTCTTCAAAGGAGCTCAAACCAGGTGGGCCACTGTCTAGAAGGAACTATATGCCATCGTCGCTTCGCTACTACACTTCCAACCCTACTTGGAAGGACACCACATAGTAGTAGTATATACCGACCATCGACCACTCATCTTCCTCGAACGCTCGCGTGTCCGAAACAACTAGTTGCTTCGTTAGTCATATATATTGTCGGCCTTCAATCTACAACTTCAGTCAATCGGAGGTACCAACAATCTCATTGCGGACACACTGTCGCGGCTTCCACCACCTTCAACACCACAACCATCTAGTCCCACTATAGTGGGCCCATCTTAGCGGGGGGGACTATGACGAATTGCCACTCTCCCTCTTTGTACATAAATATATTGTATAATTTTATTTTCAACGACGTACCTTTTCTCTACTTGTGTATTTTCTCTTTTGCTTCAGCGCCATCTCTTTACCGGGCAATCTACTTCCACTCTATGCTCCTTGCTTTGGTATTTTCACACCTTTCTTTGGATCTTGATTTTTGGGATGAAGTAGGAGTATACTTCCCACTACAAACAGTGACAGTTGTGATTGTTATATCTTATTTTGCTATTCAGTACCGTAAGCTGTAACTAAAGTGTTAATATTTAATTAATGTTGGTGTTGTGATCACTTGTTTTTGTTATTGTGGATTAATTGGTATTATAATGTATATAAATACGTGAGCAGTGTTTCCTTTGTCACCATTTAAGTAATAATGGTTCGTGGGTTAAGTAATAAGACAATTTAAGGTATGTTGAATTCTCCTAACACCTGAGATATTTCATCACAGAGGTGACAATATATATATATATATATATATATATATATATATATATATATATATATAATGTATGTATGTTTGTATGTATGTATGTATGTATATGTATATATCCTAAAATTTAATATACAAAAATTAAAATTGTCTAAGGAGACCAACCTATATGGAACGAACTAGAGAACTGAGTGACTATCTGAAGGACAACATTCAGGAAGAAAATTCTAAATTTCCCGGCTTAAGCGATGTGAAGGGGGACAGGGGATAATTGGCTGTTTAGTTTATGAGCCTTTTTTTTATCATTAACAACTCTACTACTAGTAGAGAGGAGTTGTTTTGGCGCTTGAGCAATGATTTCAAAGTTTTTATATGTAATGTTGGTCTTTCATTTACTTGCATGTTCTCTGATGGTTAAGAATTCTTTGGTTTTGAGCACACATCTAGTTCTATGACTCACTCCCCAATGAGCATCTAAACGAACTTTCAGCAATCTTTTTGTGGAACCCACATAATTTCCGACATTACATAACGGAGAAGTAAACATATAGATCTCTAAAGAATGCATTAGATCGGGGAGAGAATCCTTAATTCTGAACATGAATCCCACTGTCTGGGGATTCTTGAAAATAAGTTTAAAATCCAGACTCGGAAAATTGTTTAAAATTACTTTTTTAATTTGTTTCCCATATTTTCTGTTATTGATAAAAGGCGAAGAGGCATAGAAAATAATTTTTGGTACTGTAGGAAATTGAAGTTTAAGTTGATAATGTTTGGTCAGAAATTTATTAACTAATCTATAAAATATTTTAGTTGGAAAACTGTTATCCTTGAAATGCTGCTTCACAAAAATTATTTCATTATGAAAGGATGTCCAGTCAGACGAAAAATAAAATACCC
>NC_090733.1:14418737-14426237 GCF_036898095.1 Palaemon carinicauda | reverse complement strand
TGTGTCGACCATGACGTAGGGCCAGTGACGTTTACACCTATTGCATTCACGCCAGCTTTGGTCGAAGTTAAATAGTTATCCTTTTCGTAGGGAGTGGAGTCGCTGATAAAGGTTTTGAGGGTCTATAAGGGCGCCGACTCTGGTCATCAATTCATCCATGGGTAAAATAACGACATCGGGGATGGCAGCATATTCAAGTTTGGCTAGGTGTCGTAGCCATTGGACATGAAGTAGGTTCATCTCTTATGGAGAGCCGTTTGCAACAGGATGCAGGCAAACGTTATTGGTCATTTCCCTGAGGCGGAACGAAGCCTTTTGGTCGCCCGACGATTATCAAGGGGGTTGAAAAAACTTGACTATATGGGTGGAAGGCGAGTACTGCTCCAGGAGATATGTTTCGAGGGCCTGATTTGCTATTGGAGTGTCCTCTTGGTTACAAAGGCAGTCGGCGATTTCCAGGAAAGTGTCATCGGGGATTGCCATAAAGACAGTCTGCTTTGGCGCTTGAGCAAGGCACACCCTTGACAGGCAACTGAACCTCGATGCGGTAAAACAAGGAGAAGGCTTTTGTAAATGAAAAGGGAAGTTTTTTAATGGATGTGGCTTGGATAGAAGGGTCAAGGTCGGAGGGTGGCATCATCAAACAGGATGATTTATCTCATCATCAATAAGTTCCCGTCCTTTTCTCTACTCCTTTAGATTACTATATATACTGCTTCTAAGAATAATATAATATATAAAAGTATATTATTAGACGGAATATCTCAGGAGGAAAAGCGTATTTAATATAGTCATATTCAACTTCATAAGATAAACAAGAGATGAAAATGATTTTGCTCGTTTCCATTTAGTTTTAAAGTATATTGAACGCAGAGTGATTCAAATTGAAAAAAAAAAAAAAATGGAACAAAAAAACATCTTTTACTGGTTAGGTTTCCTAACAGATTTAATTTCTGACTCCCTTTTATTTCTTATTTCTAATCTTATTTTACTAGAATAATTTGATAATTTCTTATTACGTCCTACATAATGACCATCATAAAATAAAATGTTTTAATTATAGCAATTGCTTTGAATAAAGCCAATTTAGGAATATTATCGTTTTCAATTATATTGGTAGTATATCTGAGCGCCTGTATCATAGATTACCTGCCATTAGAAGTAAAAAAAAAATCTTTTCAACGTTGTTGAAACGATTAAAAGTTTTACCATAATTATTGAAATAAATCAGAAAAAAATTGGGTAATCAACAGTATTGAATCTATTTCCTAATATCAATATCATCAATACTATTTTGTTTATCGATTATACCACCATTTTTCTCGCTTGAGTGTTAGATAATCAAAGCTTGCCAAGGCTTTCGCAAAAATTTTCGCTGTATACATTCAAATATTTTCAATGGCATACCGGTATGTTGTGCAGATTCTTCTTAATTTATTGCCTGTATTCAGGGAGAAAAAAGTTAACTAACGTTTCTTAAAAAGAAGGGAATATGAAATACACCACGAAACGATGAATTGATATGTATCTTTACGAGATGCTTTGAAATGGATTTATTATCTATTAGGCATAAAGGTATGCAAAGCATAGTTAAAAAAATAAACTGAATCCCAGTTTCTTAAAGGTAACAACGCGTAACTCTTAAATCTTGTTCACATAAAAGAACAACTTACATTGGACAAGAATTTCTAAGCCTGTGAAATTTTCATTGATTGGTTGATTTAAAGTTTTCTGCCTATAAAAGAAACAAAAATACAAAATGGTAAACGAAGTTCCAATTTTTTCCCATTATTTTCTTTGCATGGATTGGAACATGGATTTTATTGTAATGCAATATCGAAATGTAGAAAAATTCTAAACCAAAGTGTGTTACCGATGGATTCGGTGAATTGGTGACACCAAGGTGGCTCTGTTCATGCAATATATCTACTTCCTAACATCTTAAATAAACGATATGGCTATTATTATTATTATTATTATTATTATTATTATTATTATTATTATTATTATTATTATTATTATTATTATTATTATTATTATTATTAAGTGCCCTCCAAGAACAGCTCCTTACCATAGATAAAGAATCTCTTCTACTCTTACCAAGTGGAAAGTAGCCAGAGAACGATTACAGGGCATTAGTTAATACCTTGAGCGATGAATAGTTCAGTTATCTCAGTGTATTTATCTGTATAAGAAAAACGAAAATATATCGGCCAGTCTATTCAGTGTACGTGTGACCGAAAAAAGAGCCATAACCAGAGAAAGTTCCAAAGTAAAAATTGTATATGAATAAATTTACAGCTTTTATTTACATTTCATAGCATAATCGACCATCATTATGATATTAAAACAAATGTCAAATGTTTCGAGGAATCTAATTTGCAGAGGTCATTTATCGTACACATTATATTCAGTGTACTGAGATCATTTCTTTTTCTATATAAGAAAGTTATCAATATTCCTAAAGGTCCTGTGTTAATAGTTATGGAAGAAAAAATCCCCGAATAAAGTGGCCAAAGATTTCATATTACAATTTTCAGAAACCTAATCCACTTATGAAATAAAGGTCTGGTACAAAGAATGTATTTAATGACTTGGAATAGTTTTGTATATAACCTAACATATAAACAGCATAAGCTTTATAAAGAAGCTGACAAAAATTATTTAAGATAATATTTAAGACATAAATCCCTAGTGCATTAGACCATTAAAATATTTTCTTTCTTAATATTAGTTGATTATCTCAAAAGATTCAGCCATCAGAAGTAAAGATAGGCATGTAATGATGTTTGCAAAAGAAGGAAATCGATTTTCAGTTTTATTGAAAATAAGGTTTATTGAAATAAAAACTTCACTTCCCTAGATCTAAAATCTCCTATCTATATTGGGGTTCCCGTTTTCTTTTTGCCTGGAAATGTTTATAGGATATAAACTGTTCACAACACCAAATATCATTTGGAACATGATAATTCCTGGGAAAATATTGAAGGAAATTAAAAATTAGAACATCTCCGAAATACACGACAAGAGACATGTTTAGAACTTTTGTTGGTGTATTCTTGATGTAACTATTTTATTAGAAAAAAATTCTTTTCAGAAATAACAAATGGGAAAAATAACGTTAAAAAGGACTAGATTAGTATAACAGAACATAAAGGATGAAACTAGGGTCGTCTCATTTCTAGTATAAAAATTAAACCAATATAAAAAATATTTTCTATTATTGTGTGAATAAATATTGAAGGAAATTTAGACATTAAAACACAGAACGGCATCTCTCCTATCATAGGAATTGATTGAACCTTAGAAAAGTAAGGTTTCCCTGCTTAAATAACTTTGAAGGCTCTAAGAAAACAATAAATTTTGTTTTACTCTTTCAAAGATCCATTCATTCTGAGTAATGACCATTGAACTCTAAGCTTGAAAATAGAAACTCTAATATTCCTATTATGTTTGTTGTGCAAATTTCCGGCATATAGATCCGTTTTCCATGGTAAAATGCGGAACTGTGAAATTGTACTTGTATACTGTATATTGGTAGAGATTGGATTATATGAATTCAGGTAACTTATTGGTTATATATATGACACTTTTCATAATCAACTAATATTATAGATAAGTGTTGTAATAAAGTTTTGTTGTGTACTAAAAAAAGAAATTACACTGTTAATGGAAAATTATATTATCAACTGTGATTCCAAATCACCCCATTAATGGACTGCGGTGTCCCTTCTTTCGTTTTTTTACTTGGAAACAAACATGCTTCTCAAATTCAAATTCCCTATCAAAATCCACGTAAGAGTTGGCTTGGCAATCAACGTTCTCTGCGACGAATGCGGTCAGCAATATCGAACTCCATTTGCTTGGCTTCACCATCTGATGAAAAATTTCTTTTAGCAACAATCCCGCAGGAACATACTTTCCTATGGATATAATTTAGTTAAATCTATGTGAATTTTCATCACTTTGAGATTGTTTATTTATATTCTTATTCCAGAATAAAACATGTGTTGATTTAAAATAAAACATGATATTTCTTTTGAGTATAGAGAATCATAAATAAAAAACCAAATTTTCTTTATTAATAATATAAATGATTGTCATTACCTAGATGTAAATGTAATTTGATAATCAAGTATTAATTGTGATAGTTTTTCAGTGATTGTGTTTTTATTATGACTATGAAATTGGAAATGAATTTGGAACCATTTCAAATGAAAATAAAAGATGAATGAAACTATGCATGTTTCACGTATAAAGCTTTTCTGATTAAAACTCGTGTTTATTAATCCAGTTTTCTTTCTGATACTTCGAAAAGGAAAACATGAAGTCAATTTTGTACTGATTGTAACATTATGTAATTTTAGCAATGAGTTGCTATTCAGGCAGATTTTGCATTAATGGCAACATGGATGCAGTGAAAAAGAGTCACAATATTCCTTTCATATTCTTATTTACTTTCCCAACATTCTCGACTATTCATAATTCAATGCTAAAATGTATTTAAAATATTTTGACTGAAATTTTTTCAAGTGTTTATGTATATATGTTTAAATACATAACTTGTATTTTTAGGTTTCCATTTTTTTTTTAGATATTAACAAAATGGTGAATGAATCTGTGACCATTGCATATGATTTTATATCTGTCTTTATAAGTGTTTTTTATATATTTTGATTTGAAGTTATTTGTGCAACTAGATATCCTTACTGAATACCATGATATTAAGAGTGTTAAAGTAGATGTAGTATATTTTTCCTTTCTTTAAGGGTTGCCAATTTATCTTAAAGTAATTGGAAAAGAATACGGTTTTTCATAATCTTTTATTTCATAAATAACCAAATCTGTATGAGTATCATTTTCAAATATGAATTCTTCAAGATTTGTTGTGACATTTAGCAAGCCAGTCAATATAGCTATATGATTAAGGTTTTTCTCTTCCTGTTATGAATATTACTGATATGAGATTTATAAACCAGAATTAGTAACAAGTTCATTCTCCGAAATACTGTTTATTATAATGATGGAATTTGTGATGTAACTGACTTATGGCGATGTTATATATTTTCCATACTAAAATTTTCATTGCTCTCAGAATTTTTCATTTGATGATGGAGTTCCTTAATAAATGTGAATACTAACATTTTTTCAAGAAATAACTCACCTCTAAAAGAGGTTCTTCGAATAACAGCATTTTTTGGGGTGCTTAATAGAGATTATTCCCCATTCTACATAATAATGTTATCATTTGCTTTAATATTGGCTCAAAAGCCGTGTATATATTTCCAGAATTTATAATTCATACGTCATTTAAGGTTATTAACTTACAACAAGTAGGTTTTTTAGGCCATATATTTTTCTTGCTGTATTCGTGGCGGCGGGGGCATATAAAAATTAGAATAGCGCCAACGTTATCCCTGCGAGTCGTAAGAGGACACTAAAAGGGACGGGACGAGGGGGCTGGGAACCCCCTCTCCTGTATAAAATTCCTGCGAGACATCGACAAGGAGATGGAGCTGGGGGGAGAGTGACTCCTCCTTGCACTCTAGTTTTGGGGTGTTTGAATGTGCGTGGATGTAGTACGATAGAGAGTAAAAGATGTGAGATTGGAAGTATGTTTAAAGGTAGAAGGATGGATGTATTGGCCTTGTGTGAGACAAAGATGAAAGGAATAGGTGAAGTGATGTTTGGTGAAATGTCTGGTAGAGTGTCTGGGATTGAAAGGGGAAGAGCGAGAGAGGGTGTGGCGTTATTGCTGAGTGAATGGATGACAGGTAAAGTAGTGGAATGGAAGGAGATATCTTCTATTAATGTGGGTAAGGGTTAGGTTGGGTAGGGAATGTTGGGCGTTTGTCAGTGCGTATGGGCCAGGTAGTGAGAAAAGTGAAGAAGAGCGGAATGAGTTCTCGAATGAATTAACTAGGTGTGTAGAAGGACTGGGTAGAAGGAATTATGTAGTTGTTATGGGTGACTTAAATGCTAGAGTGGGCGCTGGAGAGGTAGAAGGTGTCATTGGGAAGTATGGCGTACCAGGTGAAAATGAGAGTAGTGAGAGACTGGTAGACATTTGTGTTGAACAAGAAATGGTAATAAGTGCTAGCTTCTTTAAAAAGAAAGATAAAAATAAGTATACATGGGTAAGAGTGGCAAATAGAAGAGTAGTAGAAAGGGCATTAATGGATTATGTGTTGATAACTAAAAGAATGTTTGGAAGATTGAAAGACGTGCATGTGTTTAGGGGTATGGCTAACGGTATGTCTGATCATTTTTTGGTGGAAGAAAAATTAGTTGTAGCAAAAGAGTAGGGGAATAGAGTAGGTGGATGTAAAAGGGAGCTAGTGAGGATTGAAGAGCTAATAAAACCGGGGGTAAAAAGTAAATATCAGGAAAGGTTGAAAACGGCATATGACGAGGTAAGAGTAAGAGAAACTGGTAATTTAGAGGAGGAGTGGAAGTTAGTAAAAGAAAATTTTGTTGGGATTGCAAGTGATGCATGTGGCAAGAAGGTTGTTGGAGGCAGCATGAGGAAGGGCAGTGAATGGTGGAATGAAGGAGTGAAGGTAAAAGTGGAAGAGAAAAAGAGGGCTTTTGAAGAATTGCTGCAGAGTAATAGTATAGAGAAGTATGAAAAATATAGAGAGAAAAATGTGGAAGTAAAGCGCAAGGTACGTGAGGCAAAGAGGGCAGCTGACCTGAGGTGGGGTCAGGGATTAGGTCAGTCATATGAAGAGAATAAGAAGAAGTTTTGGAAAGAAGTGAAGAGAGTAAGGAAGGCTGGAGCAAGAATTGAAGAGGCAGTGAAAGATGGAAATGGAAGGTTGTTAAAAGGAGAGGAGGCAAGGAAAAGGTGGGCAGAATATTTCGAAAGTTTGCTGAATGTTGAGGATAATAGGGAGGCAGATATAATTGCTGTTCCAGGTGTTGAGGTGCCAGTGATGGGAGATGAGAATGAGAGAGAGATTACAATAGATGAAGTGAAGAGAGCACTAGATGAAACGATAGTAGGAAAAGCATCTGGTACGGATGGTGTGAAAGCTGAGATGTTGAAGGAAGGGGGTGTGACTGTACTTGAATGGTTGGTGAGATTGTTTAATATGTGTTTTGTGTTGTCAATGGTATCAGTAGATTGGGTTTGTGCATGTATTGTACCACTATATAAGGGTAAGGGAGATGTGCATGAGTGTTGTAATTCAAGAGGTATTAGTTTGTTGAGTGTAGTTGGAAAAGTGTATGGTAGAGTATTGATTAATAGGATTAAGGATAAAACAGAGAATGCATTCTTGGAAGTACAGGTTGGTTTTAGAAGAGGTAGGGGTTGTATGAATCAGATTTTTACAGTTAGGCAGATATGTGAGAAATATTTAGCAAAAGGCAAGGAGGTGTATGTTGCGTTTATGGATCTGGAGAAAGCATATGATAGAGTTGATAGGGAAGCAATGTGGAATGTGATGAGGTTATATGGAGTTGGTGGAAGGCTGTTGCAAGCAGTGAAAAGTTTCT
>NC_090733.1:14391237-14411237 GCF_036898095.1 Palaemon carinicauda | reverse complement strand
TACATTACTTTAGGGTAATTTAGAAAATTCAATAATACACTTTAATAATCAGCAATTAAACAAAACAATTTATTAGTTAAGACTTGCTAAGGCACAGAGTAAAAAATAAAACTTTTGCATTAAAGTTGAAAAAAAAAAGCTCTATCGCAAGCTGAATATTAATTTCTTCACAAGAAAAGAAATAAATCATCTTAATCTTATATCCTATTTTATGAATTCCAGTCACGATATAAAGCTTTTGAAAACCTGATACAATATACCGGCAATAAACAGGATTATGCTATTATTTATTTCGCTTTTAGAAATATTGCTAGTTCCATTCTTCAAAGGTGCCTTTGAGAAGGTCGTTGGTTTGCACGACGGTCGATGTCAATCATTCTAGCTAAAGTAACAGACCAAGTGTCATACACAATTTAGGAAATGATATTGTAATTCTAAATGAATGCATTTGTAAACAATACTTTAATCCCAAATTAAATTTCAGATTTTATCTGTTTGATTAATTATTTTTTCTCTACTCCCATTCATTTATAACTCTTTAATTCTGTAGATGACATCCCACTCATCTCATGTCACAAAAGGCATGTTGCATCGTCACCAGGGATATTACTATAACCGTTACATTCGTAATTTGACATAATTCTATTTAACCCCTCTCTCTCTCTCTCTCTCTCTCTCTCTCTCTCTCTCTCTCTCTCTCTCTTAACATTAATTCAGCATTTAATTACAACAAATATGTTTAGTTCGTAAAAAGATTGCATTAATGTTGAATCACTTGAAATTCTTCATATTATCCAGGAAATGGTCGAAAACGAATACTTAACTTCATAGCAGACCCTGGAAACCTTAAATTTTTTCTAGTTTTGTACAAATAAGGTTTGACTATTAACTTCCAATTATTCTCTGCTCATTATTATTATTATTATTATTATTATTATTTTTGGGCTCAGGCCATGTCATCCTGATGGAAGTTCCTTCATTAGTAGCTTCCTAGGTTATATTTGACTACAGTGATATATCCCAGAGAATTTACCAAAGGTATCCAGAATTCTAACTCCTGAAGCAAATACCCCTTAAAATTTTATATAGCTTAATCAGAGGACGTATTCTTGACACGTCTCATAGCTATCTACACCCCTAATAGTGTTTCCGCTTCGAGGGGGAGAAAGTGGCAAGAATATAGGAGACTCGTTAAAGAGGCAACGCTCTCGACACTCCTACTGTACTGTAAATAGTGCGCTGAATCGCCACAGCGAGGCGCCACCAAGCCATTCTTTCTCCTGTAGCTTCGTTGACCGGTGTTATCCCGTGTTATTTATCGCTATTTTGGAGTTATATGTCGCTATGATGTCTTCACCAGCCTCATCAGCTTCTGGAAAGTTAAGTAATATCTTTGAATTGTGTAAATGTAAGCTCTTTCCAGTTTTACTCTTCGATTGGGGATTTTTATATTATGTCATTGTTGTCGTGGATTAGGCTATTCATGTTCGAGCCTCACGAGTGCTAGGCTTCCTAGCGTAGGCACCTACACACTTAATGCATGATATAACCTTCCTGGTAAAGTTTTATTGAAGCTCAGGCAATATTTTATACAATTAAGATATTACTGCATAAATTTTCCTCTTCCAAGATAGTATACAAGAGAGTTTCGGTGAACGATTCCCTATGCTCCTAGACTTACTATCCTAGGGGCATTAGTATACTTTCATACATGTCACCAATTGCTCTTGTATTGTCTTCTAAGGTGAGGTTGATGCTTCCTATACCTTCTAAATCGATACCAATCTCTTGGCAAGATTTAAGAGCCATTCCCCTTCCCTCTGATAAGCCTAGGCTACCGTCAGTTAGCTTTGCTGTGAACTGAGTTCTGACAAAGTTTACTGGGGTGTTTCGTTTCTTTCTCTTAACCACTGAGTCGGTTGTTGAGTTTAGAACGGGACATCAGAGTAAAGTCGGTGTTAGGCCTCTTACTATCTCGGTGAAATGATTTCCCAAGTCAGGTTAAGTTGTCTATACAGGAGGCTAGGCCTCCCCAGACCATAAATGGAGGTTTTTGTTTTACAATTTCTCCTTCCTCGGTCTAGCAGACAGTCCTGTGCTAGTTGATCTTAGACCGAATAAATGATTTCTTCATTGTCTAAGATACCTGGTACGAGATTCTGTTCTCTTGCATGATTGTGTCCTATGGCCGCTTTCTCAGTTGACTAAACAAATCGGGGAAATGATTTCCCCTACTTGGGGTTACCTTATGAGATCAGAATCTTTTAAGTTGGGTAATGCCTTCGGGTATTACCTTACTTATAGGACTTTTCCCCCTGTGTCTTTTGTGTTGGATGAACCAACACCCTCCCTGGCCGTCATTCTATATTTGAACCTAAGGGTAATCTATAGAACTGGCCTGAGGTTCCCTGTCTTCTGCCAGCCGGGCTGGTTGCCAGCAGGTACCCTCATAATCATTAGAGTGTTCTTCAGTACTCCCTTGGACTCCCTTCCATAGCCCGTATGGATGGGATATGGTTGGGTGGAAGCCTGAATATAATTTCCCCTTCCACTTGAACCCTCATTCAGGATGTAGGCCGGCAAGGCTGAGCCTTTGCCTTCCTCCATCCTCTCTCTCTTTCTGTACCTTTCCTTATAATGGGCCGGCCGCCGGCAGCTTATAGCTGTCGGCGGCCATGTTGGTTGTCTGTCGGCCGGCAGTTATTCCTCCGCCACTTGCCGGGAGTGCCGCTGAGCGATAACCCAACGGCAATGAACATACTATGACCAGTAGCCGGCAACTACGTTGTCGGCCGGCAGGCGGCCACCCAAAGTAAAGATCTGAAGACAGTAACTGCCTTCAATAGCCCAAAATAGGCCGGCATATGTCGGCAGGGCATGCATATGTCGGCAGGCCCCGCATATTCCGCCAGGCCCGCCAGGTCTGGCGGCATACCGCCGCCAGTCAGTGTCGTAGCCCCAAAAAGTTTTTTCCAACCTACAAAGTGCTTCATGGCCAGCCTATTGTGAGACCATCACATATAAGAGAATGATCTTCTCTACCGCTTAATGGTTATCAACCATTAATTTACCCTTAATATTGAACCTGGGACATTGTATTAAGAAGACAATTTATATCAAAGGATATTATCTTCCCATACAAAATTCATTAAGAATTTATTGTTCAATATTGGAGGAGGTCATAGCAAGGGGCTGGACAGGAAACACAAGTAAGTGTCTTTCCTATTTTCTAACTTATTCTAGCCAAGCTAATATTTTAGAAAAAAAAATGTATGCTGAAATCTGAGAATTTCACCGAATACTTATATACTTATATACTCAGGAGGAGTATCCCGAGTGCGGGAAAAGCTTTTGCAGGGTTTGTAGCAAGAATTTCTATGGCCATGATGTGTGCAGGGCCCATACTCGCTGCACAGTCACCAAGGGGGCTCTCAAATACTGGGACTCACAGGTATGTACCATTTGTGATAAACTGGTAAAAAAGGCTTCTGATGATCAAAAGTCTACAGAGTCAAGGGATGTAGCAAGGGACATGATGCAAAAATGGGTCAGGGGTTTTCAGAAGAACACCTCTGGCCCATACCTTCCTAATGAAAGGATGAGGGACCGTCTTTTCCCTAGGTCGTCTGCGGATGCAATCATTCCCCAGGCTCAACCTGAGATTCCACAAGTGGACATTCCGATAGGATCTGTTGTTTATGATGCCTTAAAGGGCATCCAATTAGATGACAACATGTCGGTCGTCTCAGAGGAGACTGAGAACAATCTCCTACTGGAAGAATTGGAGCAGGAGGATGACGTACCTCCTGAGCCTGAAGTTGATAAGACCGAAACGATTTCGGTATCATCAGCCATGGTGATTGAGCCGGTGCCTTCGACTTCATCTACTGCACCCCAGTTAGATTCAATCACGAGTTACGTTGCACTCGCTGCTGTCTATGGTGCAGAACATTCAAAAGAAATCGTCCGAGAAACAAGTTTCTCTTCGGACGGAAATGCATCAGCTGGTTGCAACACGTTTTGCCCCGAAGAAGATAAACGTCAAGGATCTCCCCGCTTTCTCTGACGTTAACCCTTGGAGATATGCAGAGCATATGCCAATGTTGGGGGGAAGATCTTCCTCTCGGAGAAACTGGGCACTGTCCCAGTAGAGGAAATTGAGTTTTGGCCCAGCAAAGGGGCCTACCCGGACTGCTACGTCTGTCTAAGGACGGAACCTGCATCCAAGGAGGAAACAGAGCCGAAGGAGACGATTGTCCTCGAACTCTCTAAGGCTCAGGCCTTATATACAACCGCCTTGAAAGAGAGGGCCTTTACTAGTTCCAAGGTGCTGGCTCCCAGTAAAAAGCACCCGTCCTTTATTGCTGACCCCAAATGTGCCTTCCCCTTTATGGACAAAGGGTTTAAGGCAGTTGAAGCAGGGAAACCTTGCCCTACACTGGAGGAGTTTAGACCCTTTTCCCTTGCTTTTCTAGCAGATGATAAAGACTGGAAGGATGTTCATAACACCCTCACAGTGGGGAAGCTGGAGGCAGATATTGCTGGACGACTGTTCGGCGAAGACCTCCCGAAGCTGCCAGAGTCTTTCCTGTGCAGGGAACCAGAGACTAAAGAACGTCTTGCTTCTTCCATGTCTCTGCAGACTGGCTTAGAGACTATGGCAAGCATCCTGGACACTCCAGATATGTACATGATCTTTGCCAAATCTCATTTGGCGACAGTCATCAAGGACGTTTACAACTTTATCAAAGCCTGAAGGACTTGTAGAGAGTTCGTGTTCGCTTCGGCTGTGGTGAGACACGAACCAAGGAAGCTCATAGCCTCCAATATCTGGGGAAAAGACCTCTTCCCAAGGGAAGTGGTCAAAGTGGTCGTGGACAAAGCTGCTACGGAGAACAGGAATCTCCTCTCCAAATTGGGCTTGTCCTCATAAAGAAAATCTTCCGCTGACGAGGGTCCCCAGCTGAAGAATAAATCAAAACGACCAAGAGTGCTCTCTCGGCCTAGAAAATAGCAACAGCTTCCCGTGGCCACGGCGCCCCAGATGGTGGCACAACCAACCACCACCTTCCAACTGGTGCCCCAAACGCTGGCGACCCAATCACCGGTGTTCACCCCAGTCTTTAAAAATCAATCGACGACTTTTAGGCTAAAGTCTCGAGGTTCCTTTCGAGGATCCTCTAGACGCCCCTTCAGAGGTAGGGGTAAAAAAGGTGGACGTGGCCAAGGAAGCAAGTCCTCCAACCAGCACTCCAAGTGAGATGCTACCGGTAGGAGGGACACTTCTCCTCTTCCGGGATCGTTGGACCTTCGATCCCTGGGCCCACAGCCTAATCAAGAACGGACTAGGGTGGAGTTGGAGCTTAACTCCACCAAACTTTCCTCAATACTTTGTTCTTTGAAAAAGGTTCTTCACTTAGCATTAACTCTGAACAATGAGGTATGCTCGCTGAAAGACTTGACTCTAAAGGAGATATTCTTATTTGCACTAGCCTTAGGAGCCAGAGTTAGCGAAATAGTGGCCCTCTCGAGGGATGATGGCCACATTCAGTTCTCAGACATCAGAGAACTGAACCTCTTTCCGGACCCGACGTTTCTCGCCAAAAACGAGCTGCCCACTAAGAAATGGGGTCCCTGGAGAATCTGCCCTCTGAAGGAAGAAGCATCCCTCTGCCCAGTGGAATGCCTAAAGGTCTGTTTTCATAGAACATCAGACTTTAAGGGAGGTCAGCTTTTCAGGGGAGAGACATCTGGTTCAGCATTATCTTTGAAACAGTTGAAGGCGAAAATCAACCTATTTTATACGCAGAGCGGATCCAGACAGTACACCCACAGGTCATGATCCGAGGAAAGTTGCCTCGTCTCTGAATTTCTTTCAGACGACGTCATTTGAAAGCCTTCGTGCTTATACTGGATGGAAATCATCCAGAGTTTTCTTCAAAAACTATGCGAAGCAATTACAGGAAATAAAATTTCATTGGTGGCGGCAGGCAGTGTCATAAAACCTGCCGCTTGATTACTGCGAAGAACAGTGCACTAATTGGGACTTTTAGTGAAGGGTGTACATGATAGACTCTTAAGACATATCATGTTGAGTATTGTGTTTAGTGATAACACTATAGACTGTTCTCTCTACACAGGTGATATTAAGCATAATAGACTGACACAAGTGCCAGGCATACTTATATGCACGGTGTTCCTAGTAACAACAGAATACATAATGAAATTTTATATTTCCCTTAGAGTGGTTAATGTTTTCCTCTTCAGGTGAAACTTATTTCAATTCTGTTAGTACTATTTATGCTTTTATGCAGAACTGTTCTGCATAGGATGTAATTGAATACAACCATGATTACTATTTTTGTAATAAACAATGGGAGGAATCTTTGTGTCTCTTTTGCCTCAAACATTCTAGATTAAAAAGAAAGTCAGAGCATCCGTCATTCTTTTAATATTTAAGAAAATATTGGGGAACTAAGGTTAAGACTGTTCCAAGCAAACAGGTAAGAACTGATTGTACTAAACTGTTTATTTTACTGAACTAAGGTTTCCTACACATATATAAACCTGTCTGTCTCTTTTCAGCCAGACTTGGGAGGTATCAGTAACCTATACAGAGATATACCATCTAAGTACAAACTATCCTTTATGTATATGATGACACTAATATACAAACTGTTCGCTAGATTGTTCCTTGAACTCACAATCCTCAGGTTTTTTCCTAGAGTCTACCCAGACTCTTCCCTGTAGGGGGCAGGAAGAGCTGACATAGTTTATGATCAGTTAATTGATGTATAACGGTAACATCAAGTGTCTCTAGGTCTATAAGACCAAATAGGAAATATTTATCTCGAGATAACGGCACTATTGAAAATCCACAGATACAGTAATGCTCTGGTAAACTTCCATCAGGATGACATGGCCTGAGCCCAAATAAGGGATTTTGAAGCGAAGCGAAAAATCTATTTTTGGGTGAGGTAGCCATGTCATCCTGATGGACCCACCCTCTTTTTGACAAAAGGATAATGAATTCCTCCCTATGGTACTGTATCTGGAACACCTACAAAGCTACAAAGAATGGCTTGGTGGAGCCTCGCGGTGGCGATTCGACGCACTATTTACAGTACAATTGGAGTGTTGAGAGCATTGCCTCTTTAACGACTCTCCTATATTCTTACCACTTTTTCCCCCTCGAAGCGGAAACGCTATTAGGGGTGTAGATAGCTATGAGACGTGTCAAGAATACGTCCACTAATTACGCCATATCCAATTTTAAGGGATATTCGCTCCAGGAGTTAGAATTCTGGATACCTTTGGTAAATTCTCTGGGATATATCACTGTAGTCAAATATAACCTAAGAAGCTACTAATGAAGGAACTTCCAACAGGACAACATGGCTACCTCACCCAAAAATAGATTTTTCGCTTCGCTTCAAAAATCCGTTTATTACTAGTACTACTACTACTAACACTACTACAAGCTATACTATGATGCCAGTTTTAAAAGTAAAATGCTATAAGCCAAACGGCTTCACGAACAGAATAAAATATTTTATGAACAGTAACAACATTTAATTTGATCTTTCAAATATAATAAAAAAAAAGAAAAAAAAAACAGAAATAAGATAGAACTGCGTGTCCAAGTGTACCCTAAAACAAGAAAACTCTATTCCATGACTGAGAAAGGCTGTAATAAAGGGTTTATAGCACTACCCAACACTATAAAAGAATGGTTTAATTTTGGGGTGGCCTTCTCCTAGAAGAGCAGCTTATCATAGATAAAGAGTTTTTCTTCTACCCTTACCAGAATAGAAGAAGTCAATGAAAACTTAAATTGCAGTAATTGACCTCTTGAGCGAAGAAGAATTGTTTGGCAACAGTGTTGTCAAGTGCATAAGGACAGGCAAGAATGTTAAATATGCCCGACTATTTGGTGTATGTATAGGCAAACACAAAATGAGCCGTAACCAGTGAGAGATATCCAATGAATTTCTGCCTGAGCAGTAAAAGGGCACTATAACTTTCAATTAAAAAAAAAAAAAAAGCGACAATGATATAAACGAGAGTTAACTAAATCTGATGAAATGATTGAATGCTGGAAATTTTTAAAAGGTAATGACAGTTTTATGTAGTTTCAAGACTTAATGGCAGAAGAATTATTCTAGATATAGTGAAAGAAAATCCTTGATTAAATAATACACTATTGTATTTCTGCTTCTGACTTCATGCTCCAATATTATAAAAGACTTTTAAAAAATCCATGGTGGTATCGGGAGAGGCTCAGGCAATATGTTTCCCTTTCATCAAATATGTGAAAGCAAAAAAATTGACATAGGATGGACTGATTGATTTCACACATGCAATTACAGTTGCATGTATGTATTGATCCAAGTAAGTTATGTATTTCTGACTTGCACGCTATCGGTGTAATATCAAAACTAGGGCAGAAATGTTGTAAAAGAATAATATTAATAAAACTGTACATTTATGAATGCTATTCTAATATTCTTGGGAATGTATGTTTTGATAACGATATCCATTAGAATTACGATATTACAAACTGCATATACTGTATATTATTTTATCATAAAATATTTAGCACATAAATATCATAACAGAGTTTACACATTGCACGGCACAATATCACACACGTCCACTGTAATATTTATTTTTTTGCACTACAATTTATTAAATCAAATGTAAACCTCATTCTCTTTTAATGGTGTTAAAATATTACAAATAAAGAAAAAATCATATCTTTCGATACATAAATGAATTATTACACATAATAGGTATATATTACACATGATTCTAACATTTACAAGACATTCACATTTGAACACACATGCACACAAAGACAAGAAATCCATATATATATATATATATATATATATATATATATATATATATATATATATATATATATATATATATATATATATATGTGTGTGTGTGTGTGTGTGTGTGTGTGTGTGTGGGTGGGTGTTTGTGTGTGTATGTATGTATGTATGTGTGTATGTATGTATGTATGTACAAATGCTAAGAAAAAACTAGAGACGAGTATTTCTGCAATAAAAATGCTCTTCCTATACGAAGGCAATGAGAAGTGATTGCTCCAATTTTTAAAAGAAATATGATGTCCTCAACACGACCTATTGCTTATTGCTTGGCTCACCCGACCTTTATCTAATCTCATGTTTATTCAAGATATTACTCTCCCCGAATTCACCTTCAGTTCTGCAACTGCAAACAGTTCAGTGGGTAACAATTTAAGACATGCATATGAATTCGATGTAGCTTGGATGCTCTTCTTTCTTTATGTAGAGAAACTTTTTTTTTTTTAATACAGAGTTAAGGTATTCCAGATGTTCCTGATTCAATCATATCGATATATATGAAGCATAATTATAAATACCCTTACCATTCAAATATATACTGAAATACACTAAAATAAGGATCCCTTTTAACCGAGAAAGATATACAGTACATGCACAAGCCATATATATCTACATAAATTAATTATATCCATATATAAGTATGCATATAAATGTACCTATATAACAGAAAATTTTCACAAAAAAAAAAATCTCTACATCCACATGTATAAAAACAAAAACATCGTCACACTCACCAATACATACATACATATATATATATATATATATATATATATATATATATATATATATATATATATATATATATATATATATATATATATATATATATATATATATATGTGTGTGTGTGTGTGTGTGTGTGTGCGTGTGTGTATTCATTAGAAGATAAGTACATGAGAAACTAGCTACTTTAAAGCAAAACATTTCTGTTTTTCTACATCTTCTCTTGCATCCAAGCATAAAAATATTATGGAGAAGAAAATATTTGTAACCGTAATTGTCAATTTATTAAAATCTTGCCGACTGCTGATAACTTTTGTCAATGCATATTACGGATAAATTATTATTCTTAATAATGGTAGCATGCTCATAGAAACGCACAATAAAAGATATATAAAAAGTACAAAATACTTATAAAAACAAGATATAAAAAAACTTCAAGTTTTTTTTACAGCTAATTTGATTTTGATTCTTAGAACAAATCCTGAATTTGACAGAAATATGTCTCTAAAACCAAGCGGGCTAAATATCAAATGCTTACTTTTATTTCTAAACGTCTTAGCCTCAAATCCATGCCTGTGCATATATATTTATCGCTAAGAAGGAATTTTTCGGTTAGTCTGTGATTCCTTGGCTGAGAAAATTAGATATTAAAAGAGTGATTGTAGCTTATTTGAATGTGAATTCATGTCTAGTGTTTGGCTAATCCTGAATTGGTGATAGTGGGTGACTTTAGTCTGATTGGTCGCAACAAACCCTTTGACCAGGTTATGGTAGTTCCAATCAGAAAGGTGCGTGTATATATATATATATATATATATATATATATATATATATATATATATATATATATATATATATATATATATATATGCCAATTGCGGTCGCTTATTCCAGAGAAGACGCCATTTCGTTTGCAGTGGCCAATAGAATCATCCAAGGGGAGACCTCGCAGCCCGATTTCTTGGCTCTGATTGGCTTCCGATTAAAAATCATTGAGGTTCCAATTTTCCTGTCATATGACTCTCCTGGAAAGAAATAGCCGAAAATGAGACTATATCCGTGATAATAACCATCAGGGTCTTAATCCATCTTCTGGTTAAGGACTTCTCCAGATAAATTTACCGATATCTTTAGAATCGACACGAAATGTGTAAAAAAAAAAAAAAAAAAAAAAAAAAAATTGTCACTGTTATGGCCCTCTGGTATGTCGAAAACCAGGCGGATATACAACCGTATACAACATTCATCATTATGCATAGTTATTAGTAAATTTGCATACTAATCACTAAAATTTGGGTAATTTGGTAAAATAACGATTATAAACAGGGTTAGGTTACAAAATAGCGATAGAGAGGTAAAGATAGTCTGATCTGATAGAATTTAACCCTTAGAAATACTATCCTTCAGGATACAATTCCTATAGAAGAATTAAGGAAATTTATTTAAGCTACAAAAAAATCTATAGTGACACAGCAAAAACCTTTATTTTTTCTTTTTCCATACCTGGTATCAAGAATTCATAACGTTCAATAAGATCGACTCGAACACCTAAGATTTTCTATTTTATTTTTTTTTTAAACTTGATTTGTTATAAAGAAAATCTCTCCAAACGTCTCCATTTGCTATATGGATACGTTGAAGATTTTCAGTATAAAAAAAATAAACCTTTCATTAACAAAACTTAACCCGGCTTGCATTAGCAGTCTTGAACTTTTTTATCGTTTCATGAGTGTCCTACTAAGACAGACAGTATGCCCACCTTACATGCTCATGGATCATAAAATATTATTTCGTCGAGCTGTAAAAACCTAGAACCAATACTGATATTACACCACGCTATAATGGTAAGAAAAATGCTGATTCATCCGAAAAAAAAAGAAAAAAGAAATACCGTATAATTATTTCAGGAAAATAATCATGACCAAAAAGTAGATTGTTACAACGAACTATATTCTAGATAAAAAAAAAAAAAAAAAAAAAAAAAAAAAAACACATAACTGCACTGTACGTAACCTTCAAATGTCCAAAAATATTTTATATAGATTTTGAGGAAATATTTGATTTGATTAAAAGAAGATGGTAGTAAAATCTCTTCAACTGTAGGTTGAAAAGTAGAACATGGACCTCACACCAAAGGCAGAATTCAACGGTAATTAGTTATTGCTTATTCATGAATAATACTGAATTTTCACAAAGCAAAAATGGGTTTATAATAACCACTGTATTATTGTAACAATTTGACCAGAATCCCTTGGCAAGTACTATGTTCGAAAAATCTTTATTTTTTTGCATAACAAACTACTCCCAAAAGCAATAATTTCCGTTTATCATTTTTTTTTTTTTTTGGTTATTTCATCTAATATATCAAGTGCATTTGACGAAACAATTATCAGTTAGAAATTATCTCAATTTATTCCTTGTAGACACAGGCAATGGATAGGGCAGTTATTTTTCATTGATGTGTAGAAGGGGATCTAAACTCCACCAATTTCAGTAATTAGAAGAATCTTTTGATTGAATGAAAAACCAATATTCTGTAAGGGAGTCATTCGTTGTCATCTTTCAGCTGCTTCAATGGTTATTTTTATTTAGGTACTCATGGATATCATTTGATTGACTGAATCCCTTTTCTACATACGTAATGAGTAATTTTATTTGTTACAATCCATAAATATAATATGTCAATAAATGTATATTTTTCCTACGAGTTCTTCAGCGCTCTAGAGACTGTATTCATCAGTTCCTCTTTCATAAAAGAAAAACAAAAGAAAAGATTCGTTTAAATGTTGGCATGAAACCTTAATAGTTTTACGCTTCCATCTTCCAAACCTTCCCTAAAATACTTTCCAATTAAAATCAAACTGATGCAGGGACTAATAAAAATTGATTATTCAAAAAGATAGGAGGTTAGTAAATGAAATCATAACGTTGAGGTTTACCAATATACTTTTAAACATCTTTGTCTTGTAAATCACATACTCAGTATGTATTGATACTTATAATATAGGTGATTAAGAAGAAAACCACTTCAGTAAAGTTGAATTAAGTACCGTAATTTTTTTTTTCACAGTGTACCTATAGAAAATTCCTTAGAAAAGGCTATGAAATACACAGTAAGTAATGCATAATGATTTTTACCAATTTCTGTGCATATTTGAGTAAATATGGTATATACATTTGTGTAAACATCTGATATATTGCCATAAAGACTAATAATTTTTGATTAAAATTCCCTTTTATCGTTCAATAAAAATTATTATTAAAAATTGAGTGCTCGCTATGCTAATAAGTATTGATGGCTCTTAAAATCGTAATTTAAAACAGGGAATTTCCCCAATGCAATTCTATTCTAATGAAGCAGTTAGGTTCCTTAAAGGTAACTGTGCCCAGTTTTATGAAACAATTTCCTGAATAAAAGACCTCCCTATAGGATTTGCCTTTCATTTCCCAACCAAGGTAATATAATGCCTATAATCAGATGCAGTTTATTTCAAGCATTATCTGTTGGATGCTTTCAGAGTTTACTCGTTGATTTTTCTATTCCCTTATCTATATTCTGATCCCACATAAAGTAGACCATTATTTCCATTACGTTAATGAGAATTACGATCTACACCATTTTTAGGGAATAACTGCTTTAGAGGTATTAAGAAAGTAAATATACCATATGAAAGCTTA
This sequence comes from Palaemon carinicauda, assembly GCF_036898095.1. Taxonomy (NCBI): domain Eukaryota; kingdom Metazoa; phylum Arthropoda; class Malacostraca; order Decapoda; family Palaemonidae; genus Palaemon; species Palaemon carinicauda. The sequence goes on along the minus strand of NC_090733.1, from coordinate 14,397,936 downwards.
TGTTGGCCCTACACATATAGCAGATATCACCTCCATGGGTCACACCTTTTATTATTACTCTTAAAGAAAGCCATGAACGTCGGATATATTGTAACGATAAACCGTAATAACTCATTAGGTAAGGATTTACCTTAATATCACTAAGGTCAATGTGATTTGGATCTTAACGGCAGTCATTTTATTACAACTGTTGTTTAAAGAAAAAAAAATAGAATAATTCATTATAACACCTTTCTTTGGAAATGATTGTGGAAGGTGGGAGAAGAAAAGCTGGACACTTATTCCAAAAGGGTAATGCTAATAACTCCAGAGCGAAAGTGGCTGATGCTGTGTAGTAATAGCACGAAGTTTTCATTCCTTGTTAACTATTTTACTGTAGCTTCCGTAAAAAAACGAATGAGTGTTATTCAACTTTATTTCATAATTTGATAGAAATGATTTTGATTACATATTTACATGTTTATCGACTTCAATCCCAGGTAGCGTTGCCATCTGCTTCTATTTTGCTAAGCAGTGTTACCTGATGAATGTACAGCTGTCACACGTCTTCTTAGCTCCCCATAAAGTGTACCGAAATAAATGCAGGCAACTCTACATAAGTAAAAGTAGTTATTTACAACATTCCTACCTACAATTATACAATATCATACGCACATAATACATCTATATATATTTATATTCATGTATACTACAAATATACAATTATATTTATACATACTATCTCTATATATCTTGATATGTATGTACACACAAATATATGGATATATATGTTTTTAAAGCCTATGACTGTTATCGAAAGTCTCTGAATATTACTTAAGTTTGTGAATGTTAGCATTTATTCTCAGAAACTGTAAAGATTATAGTTATTTAAAAAGTTCACAAACTAAACTAAAATTCCATCACATAACTGTAGTACCACTTCTTTAATGGCTTGATATAATTCATGGATTGCAATGGAGGTATAATGGAAATCTATTTCCAGCCTAAACTCTCTTGTTTGGTTACTAGTTACTACGTTTAAGAACCGCCTCTCAATTATTGGACATTGGTAATCAAAAGCGTCGTACCAAATATCAAGAGAACGTTTTTCAATTAAAGGACGGGCGAAGGAGCCACTAGTGTGAGTAAGGTAATTGAATTTCATATCGAGTTAATTGAAATACCAATTTTACCAATATTATCAACACTCGATAAATGTATAGCTCTTCCAGGGTAGGAAGGAATATATCCTGAAGGAATATACCCATGACTAAAATGTTGGGTCAAAAGCATAACTGTCTATTCCTAAGTTATAAAAAGAGAATTATTTTTATGAGAAAGATGGAAAGGGTTTACAAAACAGTGTATATGGCCATATTTTTTTTTCTTTTTTTTGTAATAGGTTAATAACCTTAAATGGTATATGGAAAGAGAATATTGTAAACATCAACACTGATTTGAGATTAATACTAAAGGATATGATAACATTATAATGCAGAATAGGGAATAAGCTCTAATAACATTAAGCTTCACCCCACAAATGCACCCTCCACCCCCCCTCAAAAAAAAAAATATTCAAAAAATATCTCCTGGTGTGGGTATTATTTATTACAAATTGAAATATTCACATTATTTGAGAACTCTTTATTACATGAAATATGCTGAAAATAATAAGAATACCAATATTATAATTAGATATCCTCATTGGGAAGCAAGTTATATCTCAAATTCTTCCTTTATGTTGGATAATACTTCGGAAAATATTTTCATTAATCATTCTGGTTTATAAATATAAAGTAAGTAATATCCACAACGGAAAGAGAATAACCATTACTCTAACTTTCTTAACCGAATTGCTAAATGTCACAGCCATTCTTGTTACGTTTACATATTCACTTATTTAGAAAATGAGGAGATTGTGAAGACTGACATTAACAATAAACTGAAAATGAGCGAGTAATTCATGAAGAAATATACTCCATCTAAGACGTATCAAATATTTATTCATGTTTACCTATTATATCATGATTAAATGAAGATATATATTGGTAAACATAACTTCCATTAGAATTATTTTAGTTCACATGTAAAGACTGATGTACATTATCAAATGCGAAACTAGGACAGTTTTATTCAAAATTTTTGTTAACATCTCAGCGGAGTCATGAATGATAAAAATACAGGTTATATATTTATGAACATATCAAAAATAAGTACTAAGATAATTTACCTTTGAATTATCTCTTAAATGAATTTTGGGCCTTCAAGTCAAAAGATGAAGGAAATATTGCAATTCCTTTCAGATACATCATATTTCCGTCGGTGCAAAATCTGCCTGGATAGAAACTCATTGGGCGAAACATTCAACTCTTTATATCATTTACTTCAAAACCGAAACAAGAATGGAAAATCCAAGAATATTACATAAAGTACGGCAATAAAATATTGTTCCGATTATTGAAACAATTTTCAAAATGAGCATGGGTATTATTGCCTTACGTCTGATTCTTTTGAGAAGTAACGGAGTGGAAACTTGGTGAATTCAATATATATTGTGATCAGCGATAATTCAAACATGAAACATTCGAGGCAGTGTTCATCTATCAATGATATTTGAAATCCATCTCTTTTCATTACCAATTGAATGATTTTCATGAAGAAGAAAAAAGAAATATCATGACTGAAAGCATCAGCAATGTGTTATCTGAAAAATTTGAAAAAATCACAGCTGATTAATGATTACCATTTATCTGAAGACTTCAGATTTTTATATTCACGACTATCAACATGAGGTGTAAATTATTCCTCTCGTCCAATGAATCTGTGGGAAAAAATCATTATAAATGTTTAAAATAAAACCCATAATCCTTACAGAAACACAAAAGGATAAAAGTTTTCCTAATACATACATACATATACCAAGGCACTTCCCCCAATTTTGGGGGTTAGTCGACATAAAACAAATGAAACAAAAAAGGGGACCTTTCCTCTCTACGTTCCTCCTAGCCTGACAAGGGACTCAAACGAGTTCGGTACTTTAAGTGATGAAAATAAACATAAATTTAACTAAGTGGTTAAATATATACTTCACAGATTTTATTTTCCCTTGTGTTTACTAGTGAAATTACTTACTTTAGTTATCTTGATTAGCGGAAAAAGAAAAATTGTAATAACAGTAAATCTTCTAGGCATAAAACGGTATTTTCATAACAACTTCAGAACACAAACCAAAAGTTCTACTCTACAATGACTAACCGGAAGTGGTACCACTGTGAGTTAAAGTGAGCACGAGTTAACGAATAGACATTCCTACTCATTCATGAAGCATGAAGATCACATTAATCACTGATACTACAATAATCAGGAGTGATATACATACAAATATTGAACTATAGCTTGATTAATTTCTATGTTACCGAGTCACTTGTTTCTGCATGATAATTTTGGAGGAGTATGGTAGGTCGAGTTCTGACATTATGCCGCATATAGACTATCCGCCGAACTATAGATATTTCTGAATCAGACATCATACTTTGTAAAACATTCCTTTTATGCAATGAAGTAACATGCTTACAATACTATTGTCTACCTATCATCCCTCTAAACATGTTTGGCGAGTTAACTCAGGAATCAAGTTTAGATTGAAAGATGATTATGAAGTATTTTTTCTAGATATGATAAGTTTCATAAGACACGAAATACCAAACTTTTTATTTTTATCATACAAGTAATCTAAAAGTCATATGAGTCATTTTAGATGTAATTGTTTTTGAAGGACATGGAATATGGAGTTACTACACAACATATATAGGAATTTATGAAATACCAAATATTGAATATCAAATTAAAGTTAATACTATAATTTAAGGTGACTTCCAACCTAAAGAAAGTACCCATGACTTATATGGCCTGAAGATAAATAACTAAATTTGAGAAAATAAATGCAACGAACTCAAACAAGTTATGACTATTTATCCCATCAATAAAATTCCTAGTTCTTTGCCACCCTTTTAGATTATTGAATATACTACTTTTTCAGAACAGTATATGCATGATTGAAAAAAAAAAAAAAAAAAAAAAAAAAAAACCTACAATATAAGAGGGAAACATCAAAGGGAAGAGGTTATTAATTTACATCCATTCATTTACATACGATAATTATTATATGAAAATACTTTGATTTATTACGGTTAAGTTGTAGAGTCTGTAAAACGGTAGAATGATTGTGATGGATGTTAAAAAACAACCCTAGTAAAAACAAAATAATTCAATTTATGATGACTTTGTATTTCCTATTTCTTAATCTCTTTTCTTATAACTGCTTTTTATTATAGTCAACAGAATAATCACCCAAAAATAACAAGCTTTAATTATAATAATTGCTTGAAATAAACCTGGTTCAGGAATAATTTCGTTTACAATTACAACGGGGTTTATCTGTGTGCCTATATCATAGACTACCTGTCAGTAGAAATCATATTCTTAGCCGAATTATCTACTTAAACCAGAAATTCATAAGATTATTATCATTATTGATTTGACATCAAAATTATTCTGATATCAAAATTATCAATATTGGTTTTTCATCAATTATACCACAATCTTTCTCGCTTGACTGTGAAAATATGTTTGCTGTTAAATTTCAATAACTTCAATGCCGTATGTTGTTCAGATTCTAAGTAATTTATTGCTTGTTTTCAGGAATAGATTTAATCTACTATGACTTGTGAAGGTTTTTTTGAAATAAAAATACGCCGGTAAATGATACGAGCAATGTATACAGAGCATACTTAATAAAATAGAATTCCGTTTTCTGGAAAAAAAAAATAACAAAAGGTAACTTCCAAATCATACTAGACATGAATTACTAAGCCCATAAAAGAGGCAAATATACAAAATGGTAAACAAGGGACTAGGAAATTAATATCTTAAGTTTCAAACCCATTCCATTATTTACTTAGCGTTGATACTGAAACCATTGTTTTCTTAAATTGCAATATAAAAATTCAGACAAATTTTAAACTAAAGCGTGTTGCGGATAGATACGGTGAATTAGTGACATCATGGCGTCTCCGTTCATGAAATCTATCTGTATTTGCCAAACTCCAAAAATACGACAAGGCACAATTATTATTATTATTATTATTATTATTATTATTATTATTATTATTATTATTATTATTATTATTATTATTATTATTATTACTAAGAGGTGTCCTCCTAGAAGAGCTACTTATCATAGTTAATTAGTCTCTTCTACCCTTACCAAGTGGCGAGCAGCTACTGAACGATTACAGTGTACTACTATGAGATCCAGGGCCTCTGTAACACGGTTTTTTGGACTTTGCTCCTTATCAAAGCATCGGATGTAGCTGAAAGTTGACATATGTATATTTTAGAACCACACACAAATTTTGTCAGCATTACCAATAATCTAAACCCGATAGTTTTAATTTTTATAGAGTAAAAATGATCTAGCTGACGCCATGGCCATTGATAACGAGCCAAAAGTCGAAAACATTCATTACGTAAGCAATGTAAACACCTTTTGACAAAATTTTGCCCCGCCCATCCACCAGACACCCATTCAACTTCTTCCATTGGCTCTGAAACCCATAACAGTCAAGAATGGCTAACAGGATTTGGAATTGCCCCCGTGGTTGCAAAACTGCATTTGTCTTACGACTTGCAACTTTATACAATCAAGAGAAAGCCCGTGGCCATATTTACTATAGCCTGAATAGGTAATTATTCAGTTTCTACTTTAAATCCAATGTTTATGGTCTGATTTGTATTTAGCGTAACATGATTATAATATTTATAATGTCATTCAGGCTTTTGAACATTTCCATTAACTATTCACTATGCCACCAAGAGAGAGAGAGAGAGAAAGAGAGAGATTGTATGTAAACAGTCTTTATATAACTATTTTTGTTAAAATAAGATTATTGTGCTAAAATCTCCATCAGACCAACGGATCATTCGATATCATTTTTTTTTTCTTCTTTTTAGGCCGTACGACCGTGTTGGCTATGTTTTGGGCTTGACTGCATTTTGTAAATAAATCATGAATAGTTTTAGTAGTTTTATTTGTACATCTAATGGGAATTTATTGAAGTAAAGTGAACCTAATTAATTTATCCTTTAAAATAACTACTATATGTAGCCAAACAAATAGTAGTAAAGATGATAATGCAATGAAGGAATGATACCATACTTTATCTTTAGCTTCAACATCGGCAATAACATACCCAGTTGCCATAATTTGTCAACTTAATGAAATAACCTATCATCTAATGTTAAATTTAATTTCTGAGGAGGCCATGGCTTATTGCAGAGTGAAAAAAATATGACAAAGACTTTATGAATGGCGGAACGATACATAAATGTGGGTGGGGTATCTGTGCTAGCGTAGTAATACTACTGTAGCAGAAGTGCCACAACAGTAGTATACATGAATTAAACGTTTAGGCCAACTGCTGGGATCCTTGAGGATCATTTAGCACTTCTTACAACTACTCGAGAATTGAGTTTTTATAGCCAGAATTTAAATTTTATAATCCAACAATGCCCATGATAGCCATCAGTGTTATCCTGAATTATAACGAGGCCAAAGTGGGTGGAGCCTCATGAAGTCATCATTCTGACGATATGTATTGGTGAAGGTTTAAAGCCAAAATACGGTACCGGTTTTTTTTTTTTCAGTAAATAGGTAAGTAG
>NC_090733.1:14376237-14381237 GCF_036898095.1 Palaemon carinicauda | reverse complement strand
GCATCCCAATAAAACCATAATATTGCCATGATTGGCAGATGAAAGGGAAATTCTATAGAGAGTTCCTTTACCCAGGAAATGGTTCCATAATGTTGGCCACACTTACTTTGAGGGAATTGCTTCATTAGAATAGAAGGGCATCGGAGAATTTACCTGTTTTGCATTACGACCATAAAAGCTACCAATGCTTGGAGGAATAATTAGCACTGAACTTTTTATACTTTTCAACCCTGGGATCCATCTCTATTGGAAAAAAAGGTTTTATCTCCCATTGAAAATTAAAAGTTTCAATGGCAGTATATTCTCGTTTACAAAAATGTATTTCCAATGACTACTCAAATATGCAAAGTAATTGGGAAAAAATATTAGTCATGCTCTACTATGTAGTAAGGTAATAAAAAATTCCTCAATGAACTTTTTATATTTCATAAAGGTATAAATGAATGTAATTTTTTAATAAAATTACGCCAGAAAAAAGGGTATTTTTACGCCTAATTATTAAGTAGACTTTCGAAGCAACAAACTTTATTAAAATGTTCATTTTGTATTATATTCTTAAATAATTAACAATGCATATTAAACATATTATTTATGGAAAATTATTTAAAAGAATATTTCTAATCACCAGTATCTCTTTTTTTATTTACCATCCTCTATATTTTGGCATCGTCTTTTTATAGCCCCTGCATTAGTTTGATTTTAATAGGAAAATATGTTAGGGAACGTTTTTAATCATGGAAACTTAATACCATTAAGGTTTGATGCCGACCGTTAAATAAAACCCTTTATATATATATATATATATATATATATATATATATATATATATATATATATATATATATATATATATATATATATATATATATATATACACACACATAGGGAAAACGCTAAATATATACCCTAGAAGGTTGCAAAACTCCTAGCAAAAATATTAATTTAACGATGCATAATTTCTATATATTACTCATTCCAGATATAGATGAGGGATTCAGCATATCAAAAGATACCTCTGCGTACCTAGATGAAAATAATCATCTAAGCACCTGATATATAATAACGAATGACTCTCTTACAGAGTATCAGATGTTCGGTCAATCAAGATTCTCCTAATTACTGAAATTGGTGGAGTCTACCTAGTGAGGAGCTTTATATTATGAAAATTACCGAGACCTGGATTCAATAAAAAAACAATGAATTTTATCGGAGAGTATGAAATCTCAGGTGGAGGGGCAATGCTGTGTGTTTAAAATCACTCAAACCTTATAGATATTAAACTAAAAACAGAGCACGATGTGATAGGTGGAAATACACACCCCACAGGAGAAAAACATGTCCATACTAGTATTATACAGACCAAGTCATCAAACAAAAGAATATGATGAAGAGCATTATAAACAACTTGGACATGAAGTTAACAATAACCTAGCTGTTCTAATCGAAGACTTCAATTCAGCATTAAACTAGAACACTATGAACTCTACATGAAACACAGAGGAACATTGACTACTAGAATTTGTCAACAATGAATTTTTCCGCCAATGGGTCAATAAGCCAAATAGGGGAAACATCATACTAAAATTAGATATAGTGCTAACAACATAAGACCATTTTGTATCCAGTGTTTCAGAATGCGAAATATTGGCAAAATATACCAGTGAAGAGTTAGGTTTCAGGAAAATATTCCTCATCTAAAAAAAGTATTGTTATGGAAAAATCTAGACTGCAGACAGAGTAACTGGATAAAACTGAAGTAATAAACCTAGATAGTCAATTTGCTACCCTAATACTTCTAATACATTGCCCCGCAATGTTAATTAATGCGAAAATCTTTTATGGAAGGGTATCTTACATGGTTAGAAGAGCAAAATTAGCTTAGTTGCTACTTGCGAAACATTCAGCATTTTACATGTACTCACCACGCTTTTCTATTAGTGCTTTAAAACTTTTTTTTTCTCATTTCAGCATCCCAACATCATTCATGGACCACCCGCAAGCTGTCGCAGATGTTATATCATGGCTACTGGATAGGAGAAGTGCCGGTTCATCCTTGTAACGCCAGTGGAGGTCTACAAATGTTCAAAACGGTGGCTGAGTAGAAAATCTTCTCTACAAGCAAAGTGAAGCACGATGATCTGTACAAAACTCTATCTTAAAGTGATATTTTGTCTAACAACTCATGTTAGTGTACCTATACTTCGAGGAGTAGAAATAATGAACAGGGGCAAAAAAAGCATCCACCGACTGACACAAGTTTTTCCAAAAGGTTGTTGAAGTCTCAGTGCAGTGACCTTGTTTTTAAGTGAGGTTGTCTGTTCTTTAGGAATGAATGTAAGCCAAAAGACAGTAAGAACCAACACAAGTGGATGAGGGTCACACAGTGTACAATTTTAGATAGAGGTAGTAAGATCACATTCAAGGAACACTTTGAGAGCCTCTGTGATGAAAGACAGGCCCATTGGGCTAATGAAATAGATGCTCGATTCTGTGTGGTTATAGATCTGCCTGCTGCTGATGCACAATACCATGTGCCCTGTTATGATAAATTTTATATTGTTCCTGTATCTCGACCATCCATAGTGGCACCTGTGTAGGAGGCACTGGGTCCTATAGTTATGATGATGGTTTAAAAAATGACAGATATGTGAATGACATTGAAGCTTTACTCCATGTACTTCGCTGCTTTCGGCACAGTGTCAAGAAGACAGTTTGTGTCCGACATCACAGCCTATTTCAGCAACAACTTACTTTTACTTCACATCGAGGGTTGTGAAAGCATTTATGGATTTAAGGTTAGCCTCGCATAGTTTATCAAAATTGCCTAGAAAAGCAATGGCAGCAGCGACTTTCCTGAGCTGGAAAAGCTGATAAGCACGATTTGCAACGAGGTCATTGCAATAGATAGGCCTGGGGACTACAATCTCAGTATATATTCTCGCCACAATGTTATTCAGAGCACCAGTGCAACTCTTCTTAAACTGGTATGTAGTCTTGTATTGGAAGGTGCTATCACCAAGCCATCTCTAGCGTTGGCTTCATGCATTAATCAAACCTTTTGTGGTGCCGGCAGAAACTAAACTACACTCGGGCTCGTTGTAAAACTACACCACAAGCATGGTAGTTCAGAGCTCATCTACACTCTTAAGGAGCATGGCATCACAAATACATACGATGAAGTCTTGCGCTTCCATAAGTCAGTGGCCAGCTTGTGTTAGACAACCATTCAGATTACTACAAAAAACTCGGCTTCAGCACGGAGATCAGCCCTATCTTCAGCTGGGCTGACAACTACAATTTGTATATCTCAAGCCCCAATGGGATGAGCAGCACCCACCCCCCTCCATTGCGATGGAGCTCACCCAGCAACCGTCCAGGATCATAAACAAAGGATACATAGGTGTTATGCAGCTGAATATCCCCAAAATCAAGAGACACGAAGTGATTCACCCAGCAGTGTATACAGCTGGTGCACTACATGGGCCCTTCTAGGGGGAACCCACTTCTGATTCTGACGAAAGCTCTGTCCTCAAGAGTCACAACTTCAGTCAGCGGAAGTAATCTTTAGTCAGTGTCAGTGAGCTTCAGTCAGCCGCAAAATGTGGCATGGTTGTCGCAAGTCCACAGAAACGACAAACCATTTAATTTGGCAGGCTTCAATGCTCAGCTAGACCGTTTAGTGGCAGGCTCTGCCTAGAAACCCAAGATACTGGTCGTGTTTGGACCGATGATCGATTCACCACTCTCTCACCCAACACTATATTACCTAAAATTTTAAATGTTGAGAGGATTCTCAATTGTTTAGTTCTGCAGTAGAGCCACCTCACATTTGACCTCCAAATGTATTAGACTTTAAGAGTAGGTAAATGGAATGACCTGCTGCACTGATCCAATGTCATAATTCACCCATGCACATACTCCTGAGTTTCTTTGGCTGTGCTTGAACGTTGATGAAAGTATCTGGCATATAGATTCTCATCCCAGTAGCGTTTGCTGGCATCACAATCATAGGCAATGGAAAGGCCTGGACCAGTGCTCATCATGCATACCATCTCATCCCTGCCCTGTCACTGAAGAACTCTTACTCGGATGGTGTCAAGACTTACGAGGAGCTGGATGACTACCTAGAGTCGGCCAAAAAATACCCAACCGGGAGGCTATAGGAGGATTTCCTGGTGAAGCTTACACTGTTGTTGCTCATATCGCTATTATTATTATTATTATTATTATTATTATTATTATTATTATTATTATTATTATTATTACTTGCTAAGCTACAACCCTAGTTGGAAAAGCAGGATGTCATATCCCCAGGGGCGCCAACAGAGAAAATAGCCCAGTGAGGAAAGGAAAAATAAAATGTTTCAAGAGTAAAAACATTAAAATAAATATTTCCTTTATAAACTATAAAAACTTTAACAAAACAAGAGAAGGATATATTAGATAGAATAGCGTGCCCAAGTGTACCCTCAAGCAAGAGAACTCTAACCCAAGACAATGGAAGACCATGGTGCAGAGGCTATGGCACTACCTAAGACTAGAGAACAACGGTTTGATTTTAGAGTGCCCTTCTCCTAGAAGAGCTGCTTACCATAGCTAAAAAGTCTCTTCTACCCCTACCAAGAAGAAAGTAACCACTGAATAATTACAGTGCAGTAGTTAACCGCTTGGTGAAGAAAATTTTTTTGGTAATCTCAGTATTGTAGGTGTATGAGGTGTGAGGAAAATCTGTAAAGAATATGCCAGACTATTCGGTGCATGTGTAGGCAAAGGGAAAGTGAACCGTAACCAGATATATAGATCTAATGTAGTACTGTCTGGCCAGTAAAAGTACCCCACAACTCTCTACTGGTAGTATCTCAACGGGTGGCTGGTGCCCTCACCAACCTGAGAGTGAAATAGTAACTTCCTTCTCCAACAACACTGTCTATAAGACAAATGAATGCTGCCATACTTCTTCGCAGCAGGTCACCACAATTATGCTTGCTGCCTGAGCTGGT